>NC_047679.1:20923346-21038346 GCF_011762505.2 Arvicanthis niloticus
CAAAATTTACCTTTCTATTCATTCAGGATTAGTGGAGGACATTTTGTATGTCTATTAGGTTCCTGTTTTCACTCTAATATCAATGTGTCAGTTATCCATTCAAGTTTTCTGTTGAGTTGTTTACTCTGTTTTTCTTGCTTCTTAGTCTTTTTTTATATAATTGGCATACTAATCTATTGATAGATAGAATCATCACATTGGCTGTGTCTTAGATTTGTGGCATGTTTTTAATGTATTGCCATCATTTATCTAAAATGTTGGCAATATTTTAGTCATGTTGGTACTTTTTATATCAAAGAAATTTCCAGGTCAAATTACTTACTCTGAAGCTAGTCGTACTTATTTGAGAAGGCCACCACTACTGTTGTAGTTCCTACTCCAAAATTTAGAAGAGGTCTACCCTTGTCTTAGCTGAGGCCATTTCCCACTTTTCAAGGTCTCTTCCCTCCAACTGGTCTACTCTCAAGCTCTTGAGCTTTGCCACTCTTGCTCTTGTCTGTTAAATCTTGTTCTACAGTTCCCACTTGATGCAAATGCCTAATATCTGCTTACAGATTTTTTTCCCAAAGACATCAATGTCTTAATCTAAAGGCATAATTGACTGATATAAAATTTTAGGTACCAGAAAGTAATATAAGAGGATTTTCTTGACTCTCTGAAATCAAGCCAGTTGGATTGTAATAGACCTGCCTTGCCAGTGCAAGACAAATGAGATTATTACTTCAACACCACGTATTATTGATTTGGCATATGGTTCTTATGCTGTATTAATGAAATTTGAGATAATTAGAATGTGGGAGTATTCCAAAAATGTATTATATGTTGAGCTAATGTTTCTCCAGTGACAGGAGATTGCAAATACATTTGCTCCGCATGAGTCTTGCATCATGTAGAGTGACATAATTAAGATAATCTCTTTTATCCTGTAATTCTTATAACAACATTCAGAGATATTTCCCCCAAATGCTTTAAATTATGGTCTTTGGAAAGACAAGTGCAGTGCAGCATTGTAAAGGGAAGAAGGATCTTTCAGCCTGTGTGGGAGGAGGGTTGTAATCAGTGGGAAAGAAGCCGAGGAGCAAAAAACTTGGAGGCAGCAAAAGGCAATTTCCTTGGCCAAAGCATGTCAGAAGCTGGAATGTGAGGAGGCTTGACGCCCATGCTGGCTGTGATTGGAATCCACCCTCGAGCCCAGGCAACAAGAATGGATGCATCCCAGAGGCAGTCCATGCTTCTGCCTGCACATAAAATGAGTCAGCTCATCCCCTATTGAATTTGCTGGCTTTCAAAATTTTGTGACTGAATGCCTGACAAGTAGCAACTTAAAGGATGAACATCTTATGCTGGATCACAGTTTGAGGGAATCCAGTCCCTTATAGTGGGGAAGGCATGGCAGTTGGAATGTAAGGCTGTCAGTCACATTGTCATTTACAATCAGGAAGCAGAGGATGGGCAGGAAATAGAACTTGGGTATAAAACTTCACGGACTGTTCCCTTAGTGACCACTTCTTTAGTGACACCTTACCTCCTAAAAATTCTGCAACCTTCTAAAACAGTGCCACCAGCTGGAGACCAAGTGTTCAAACATAACATAAACATGAGCCAAAGGGGAACAGTCCACATTCAAACCACAGCTCGCATTTTCATCTTTTATGTCAGAAATTATGTTTGGGTCTGTGTTTACAGAGCTAAAGACTTGCAAAGAGAAGGCACTTTGTACCATCTCTTCCCTTAGTGATTCTCTGGTATGCAATGACACAGGTTGCAATTGAGTCATCCAAATACCTGTAGGTTTTTTAAAAGAAGCAAGGAAAGGCTGAGCAAGGTGGTACTTGTCTGTCAGACTGGCGTCAGGGAGGTTGATTCAGGATGAATTCTGGGGATTCCTGGGAAAAACCAAAAGAGTATAAATGTGGTCATAAAGAGATTTAGGACAAAAACCAAAAGCACTTTACAGAACATCCTGGAAGGAATTATCTTCCTTCACATGAGAAAAGAACAATTATAAAACTTAAGACCACTGAAAGGAAAAAAGAAATTAAGTCTGTTTCTATGGGTCAGATGTAAACAGATTTTTTTCCCTATCTCTTGGGCCAAGGGTTCTAAATGTCACAAGACAGCAGCAGACTGAGGAGATAAGTCCAAGAAACTCTTAAGCCTGAATCCTAGAAGGAGAGGAGAAAAGAAGATTTTACAGAATGACTTGGAGAGTGGAGTCTGAACAAGGCCCATGCTTAAAACTCCACATGATGACCAGAATAGGAAGAGTTCACCTCTTCCATGAATCTTATAGTTTGACAGGAGCAATGGAAGCTAGACAGCTCATAATTGTCTGCAATTCTATTCCCAGGAGATTCAACACCCAACACCCACTTCTGACCTCTGTGATGCAGAAACATACATGCAAGAGAACATTCATATATGTGAAACAAAATAGATAAACCTAAAAATATTTTAAAGATGAACTTTAATAATAATAACAATATAAAAAATTGATACTGACTATATCAAACACTGTAACTAAGAAAAAAATACAACAAATAAAGCAGGGGATACAACTCTTTGGTAGTTGTCTTGCCTATTATGTGCAAGGCCATGGGATGTACCTCCAAATGTATGACATTTAATACTGACATTATTTTAAAGTATGTAAAATGGTTCCTCTTCATTTTGTCTTTGGTTTACTTTAGCCCGTTTGGTTTTAAAAGTCCAGAAGGTAAAAGATTGGTTTAAGACATGTGCCTAGGATCTGGAGGAATGGCTCTGAGATTAAAAGCACTTGTTGCTTCTGCTGGGGCCCCTGGCTTTGTTTTCAGTACTCTCATGAGTAGGCAAGCAGTATGGCAGATGTGTATGTATGGAGGTGGGATTCCTCACAATTGCCTGTAACTCCAGTTCCAGGGTATCTGCCACTCTGTTTTAGCATCTTTAAGCACACACATGTACACATAGACACATACATATAAATAAATATCAAGACAATCTTAAAAAGACACTTCCCTAAGGAAACACAACTAGCAATCATCACAGCCTTTGATCTTCCCTAGTTGGAGTTAACTGTTGAGCTTTTACCTGACTAAATTCAAGACCTTCATACTTGCCCCATGCTTCTAGAGAATTTAAACTAGTTCTAAGAAGGATGATATGAATAGGTAAAGACATAGCATTTGTAGGACAGTGAAAATACTTCATATGATAGGTACTGTATTGGTGGCTGCTTGACATGACATTTGTTCAAACTCACGAAAGACAAATCACCAGGAGAGAAAACCCTAACATATACTCTGGGTTTTATTTTACTTGATCCTGGTATGCTAAAGTAGGATTGTCAGAACTTTTGATGTACCACTTCGGTGGCAGATGCAAATGATGATGATGGTGGTGGTGGTGGTGGTGGTGGTGGTGGTGGTGATGGTGGTGGTGGTGGTGGTGGTGGTGGTGTGTGTGTGTGAATGGGCTACCTGGGAGATCTTATTGTCTTTCCTTCTTTGTTACTGCAATCCTAAGAGTATGCTTTCTGTTATTGGTAGTAATGGGAACATTTGAGGCTTTTTTGTCATTATTTTGGTTTGGTTTGGTTTAGGGGCATAGGATTTTACTCTGCAGGAACTCACAAAAACCTCAAAGTTATGATTCTCCTACAGCAGCCTCCCTCATGCTGGAATTATGGATTTGAGCAAGTATATTTTAAAACAACTTTTAGAAAATTTATTTTATGTTTATGACTGTTTTGCATATACATTATACATATACATTACATATACACGTATACATATACATATACATGTATGAATGATCTGGGTCCTTTGCAAGAGCAGCAACTGCTCTTAACCACTAAACCTTCTCTCCAGCTCCCTCTTAAAGAAGAATGAAGAAACCTGGTGTGAGTACAATGGGGAAAATGAATAGGCAGCAGCAAGTGGCCTATGATGCTACTGACAGCCCACCCAGCATCAGCATCAGGAGAAAATTAGCACTCTCTCTCTCCTTTTTTCCACATCTTTTCTTATGTAGCCCAAGTTGACTTTGAACCTCTTGCCTGCATCAGTAAGATTACAGGTGTGTGTTACTTTGGGCTTATGCAAGGCTGGGGTTGGGAAAACTAGATAATCTCTCTACTAACTGGGCTGTTAATACTTTCTACCTCACCAATAGGAAAAGTTACCTTTTCTGGCCAGAATTCATCAATAAGTACTGAGCAACATGTTGCTTCCCAGACTTTATTCGTAATTGAAAATTAGCATCAAAGCAACCACAGACCATACGTTGTTGAACTAGTTTCAACCTGGGCGGAGCTGAGGTCCACCTAGATCTTGATTTTAACGAGTACTGGAAGATTGGAGATGGAATAACAAATAAGCCATTCCTCACTTTTGAAGGTCTCTCCTCTCCTTCTCATGTTTACCCGTTTTGGCCTCTGTTTCCTATTAAATATTTCGGAAAATTATTCTTTGCATCTTTCTTCAACGTGTTGCTTGATTTTGCTCTTTGAAATGTAGTCATAGGAATGTTGTCTTATTACTTCCTTGTCTGTGCTGAATGTGGAATAGGCACTCAAGGTAGAGAATTAGGAAGATTTTTCAGTTTTAAGAGAAATTGGCTGAAGCGTATAAGATGCGTGCCATGAATAAAATACTTGGTCCCTAAGACAAAGTACTGTCTTTACTCAGCTTGCCCTCTCTTGAGAAGCAGCAGAAGAGAGGAGTGCGGTTTTGTTGCCTTGTTTTGTTTTCAGTACAAGAAATTGAATCCAGGCCCCAGTACCTGCTAGCAAGCATGCTATTAAATTGTCACTCCAGATCTTGTTTTTACTTTTTTATTTTGAGTTAGGGTATCACTAAATTGTCCAGGTTGCCTTTGAACTCACTCTGTATGTAGCTCAGGAAGGCCCTGAGCTTTAGCTCTTCCAGCCTCAGATGCTAGAACAGTGGTTCTCAACCTTCTTAATGCTTCGACCCTTTAATTCAGTTCCTCATTCTGTGGTGACTCTCAACCATAAAATTATTATGTTGCTGCTTCATGACTGTGATTTTGCTACTGTTATGAATTGTAAAGTAAATATCCATGTTTTCCAATAGCCTTCCAGCCCTGTAAAAGGGTTGTTTGACCCCCAAAGTGATGGTTTCCTTTGGAAAATTACTCTTCCTTAGATGGGGATAATACTGCAGAAAACATGAATGTGTCTTCAACCAGAGGCAGCGAGGATTGGGGTGGGGGTGGGGTGATCTTGGCCTGTTGGAAAGGTTTATAAGATAGTCTGATGTCTTCTGACAAACTTCATGGGACAGGCTCTACAGATTAGTTTTTTTAAATGCCCCACCTTTCAGAAGCAAGGGAGATTGTGAATGAACATTTTCACTCTTTCAGAGTCTTAGCTGAGAGGCAGGCTGCCAAGATGTCTCATGGTAAAGGTGCTTGCTGCCAAGCCTGATGAGCTGAGTTTGCTTCCCAGGACCTATATGATGGAAGGAGCAAACCAGCTCCCTCATGATGCCCTCTGACATCTGCATGCACACTGTAGTACATGCATGCCCACACAAATACTCACACAATAAAGAAATGGCAATGTTCAAAAATTTATCTTAGTTGAAATCGCCTGTGATGCCCATTTCCACCTGAAAAGTTCTGTTCTTCCTTTACCATATCCTGGTAATTGAGGATCCTTGAAGCATCAGAGACCACAATCGAGGTCTTTGCAGCTTTCTCTCCACTTTGTCGCCTGACTAGTTTGGTTTTTTTTTTTTTTTGTTTGTTTGATTTGTAGCACTTGACCACTATTGCCTTTCTTCTAGAAATGTGTTGCTTACACCCCCAAGTTTTCATTGTGTCTTTGACGGGGCCTTTTCTGTGCTCCGTTTGCTCTCTTTCTGAGACCCATCTGTATCCTTATCCATCTTTCGCCACAGGCAGCCTTGGTAAATTCAAGTCACTTCAAGTTTCTGTTCTCTAAGTAAGGTAGCCCTGTCTCTGACTCTATTAGTACACAAGATAGCATGTTTCTTAATACCAGAACCCATTTCTGCCCATGGTATTTCTTATGTTGTTTTGATGTGGGTCCTTAAATATATTTTTGTACTTATTTCTTTATTTTTATTTATTCTCTCTCTCTCTCTCTCTCTCTCTCTCTCTCTCTCTCTCTCTCTCTCTGAGTGAGTGTATGCATATGGAATGGTGTACATAGAGCAGTCACAGGCTAATTCTTTTTTTCCTACCACGTGGCTTCCAAAGTTTGAACTCAGGTTGCCTACTTTTGGTTTTTTCTCTTTCCCCATGTTGCATCTTATCTGGATCTCTTATAATTCCAGGCAACCCTTGTGCCTCAACCTCAGAAATGGCTGAAATTGGAACATGACTCATATGTGGGGCTTCACTTTTGTTTCTTATTAATTTTTTTTCATTTTCTTGTGATTTTTTTTCCTGGCAGTGTATGAGAAGAGACCCATATTTTTGTATGTGGTAAACAAGCCTTGTTCTGATTTCAGTCATTTACTTAGGTACCTCAGATTGAACTGAGCATGCTGTCTACCACTGAGTCTGGCCACTTCTCTGAGTTTTACAAATCCAAAGAAAAATTTACAAGTTTTTAATCCATCTGAGTTTGAATTCTTTTGTTTACTTGAGTAAATACTCTCATTATTGCCTTCACATACCTTTTTCATCCTGATTTATTGTTTTTCCTACAAATATTTCTCTTTAAACCTTACAACTGTGTTTTGTTCATTTATGTATTTTGAATGAGGACTCTGGTTTGTACCTCTCCCCAGTAACCACTGATTTGCTTAATAGTAAGTACATAGCACTGACAGAAGTCTTGATTTACTTGGTCTTTGCATCTTCCCCTTGGAAACCTAAATGTGGGGCTAAATGACACACATTTTTATTTTGTATTCAGGCCTCTAAAGGCCCCAAGAAAAATGATGAGGACTTTGCAGGTAAAAACTGAAAAATTTGTTTTCTTGAAATTTCCCCCCTACAGCACTGGTTCTCAAACTCTTGGTCATGACCACTTTGGGATTGCATATCAGAAAACATACATATCAGATACTTACATTTCGATTCATAACACTAGCAAAATTACAGTTATAAAGTAGCAACAAAATAATTTCATGGGTGAGGATCACCATAAGATGAGGAACTGTATGAAAGTGTGGAAACAGTAGGAAGATTGAGAACCACTCTCCTACACCAATTTCAGTGTCTGGGGAAAGGGGGGTTATTTTTAATGAAAAAGCATCTCTTTCACTTGAGAAGCTGAGGCATGAGGATCGTAAGTTCAGGGACAGCATGAGCTACAGAGTCAGCCTTACTCCTAAAAGGAGAAAAAGAAAAGAAAGGCATTTCTTGGGTATAGGGTTGTGAGTCCCATGTCCATCTGCTCTGCCACAGGGCATGTCGCCTTTGGGAGGTGGGAATAGAGAGTTTGACTGTGCTTATCCCTCACTACAGCCAAGGCAGGTGTGGGCTGTAGGGAAGCACCCCTGATGAAAAGAGACAGTCTGTAGTTCCAAACCACTTATTGTCATGGTGAAAAGTGGATGTATAAAACCATACCTCACTTCTAGATTAAATACCTTTTGCAGGGAGGAATGTCTAGGAAGGAAATCTTATTGGCAATGCCCTCCTGGCCTCTATGTACCTCATTAGCATGGAGAGCTCTGTCTTAAGCCTATGTAACCACAGGTCACATCACTTTTCCTATTGTCTTGGTCTGAGATGTTAGGGATGCCTTATGTACATGTGGGAGGGCTTGGGGGCATTGCCCTTACATGGCTGATGGCCATATTTCTATGGGGTGGAGGCTGTGACTATGTGACAAAGGCTTGGTGTCAGGAACAAGTGAAGCTTCCTTCTGTCCCTTCAGGGTCTCCAGGGCTTCAAGCCTTTAGCTCAACCAAGGACCAGGCCTTTTCTCACAGGTCACTGCTCCACACTTGGGGCTTGGAGAGATGGTCCAGCAGTTAAGAACATATATTGCTCTTGAAGAGGCCCTATGATTGCTTCCCAATATCAAATTGAGTAGCTCAAAACCACCCAGAACTTAGGCTGCAGGGGTTCCAACATGAACTTCTGGCCTCTGTGGGAATCTACACTTATGTGCAATACACCTCCACACACATATACATAATTACTTTTTATTAAAATATTTATAAACGAAAAGGAACCTTTCATATATTTAACACTTAGGGGTCACCTAAGCTCTTTCTAGAAAAAAAAATGTGTGAGGGTGAGATCTGGAGTCTCTGCCGATTTCTGTTTAGCATCTTGTGAGAAGAGTTCCCTTTGATTCATTGTATCCGGCCAGCTTCTGGATGCCATTGTATAGTGCTTCTAATTCTGAGCATCACTCCCAGACTTCTGTATCTCCCTGTCGTTCTCTATGTGTGTCATTTAGGAAGTCAGACCAACAAAGACGAGTGTTAAGCCGCACATTTTTCCTTTAGCTCTGTAAACATGCTTATGAAGTATTCATTTCTGTCACCAAGTAATAAATTGCCACAATGTTAGTGGCTTGGTACAGCCACACTGGTATTTAAGCACAGCTTAGATAGGTACTGCTCAGGGCCTTATAAGCCTGTGATTTTGGTATCAGCCTAGGCTTTGGTCTCATCTGAATCACATTTAGAGTGAAATTGTTAAGAGCACAGCTCTTAGTTTTTTGAACTTCATTCAAACTGGAGACCCAAGGCAGGGAAAAGTTGAAAACTAGCTGTGATTGCAGCTTCTGTATGTCCGTGTTGTTTCATCTGTAAAGACAGAGTTATTTTTACACAGTTGACTAAGATAAGGGTATTCTAATCACAGTGTTTTGATTGCAAAAAATGCTTTGCAGTCCACAGAAATTCCCCTTTCCACTCCCTTAACAATGTATCTGTTTCTTGAAATATCTGTATTTACTATTGCCAGTTTCAGGATGTTTCCTTTTACAGAAGAATAAAGAATGAATAAAATTTTGCAATCATTATAATAAATATTTGTAAAAATGTTAACTGGGTTGTGTGGGTGTGGGGGATACTGAGGTCTGAATATTTGGCATCAATCATGCTAAGCACACGTTCTTCCACTTAGTAACACCTCCAGCCACTACATAATAACTATTTTGAAAAATAAAATTTGCATTAAAAAAGAGTTGCTTGTGCCCATTTTGTACTTGAACATAAAACTCCAGTTATCCATCCCCTCAAAATGATTGTAAAATGTATGCAACTAGAGTGAGCCATGTTTTGCAATCCAATAGATACTGAGGTTTGTATAAATGACCCCATACATCTCAATTATTGGCACCCATGAAAAATGATTTCCCTGTATTTTGCCTTATTATGTAATGGTTTTCACTCAAGCTGAGGTAGGATTAAGCCATGCCAGTTCTCCGGTCACAACCTGATGATTTCATTTGTTTTGTAAACATCTGCAATCGTGAACTTTCCTGTTGAGGTCATTCTCCTGTTGGGCATATGAATTGAGATTTATTCTGCAACTAGAGTCTTAAAATAGAGACCTGTTAACAGAAATCTTTTGCTTGGCAATGTGGGTCCCTTTACATTCCAGGGCTTTAATGCAAAGTAAAATCAAAGATGTATTATACCTTCATGTGCTGTCAGACCATGAACACGTTTGTGGAGAAGTTCCATTCTTTTGGTTTGAAAATTGTTGCTGAACCAATTATTTTTAGAAACTCTCAGAGACCATGCACCATCTTTTTTCAATCAGTAATGTGTTTCTTTTTCTGAGAGCTGCAAAATTTAGGGCATTGAACTCAGTGAGGAGCAGGCAATAATATTATTTACCATCTCTATACTTCTTCCTTCTCCCCTCTGCTTGTTAGCAAGCTCTATTTCCTCCTTCTTAAGATACAGACTCACTATGGCTAACGTTAATGCTTTGAATGGTTTTACTATCTAGAATATCCATAAATGCAGACAGTCCTGGTATGCATCTGTTTTTTGTAGCTCTTGCTGCCCTTGAACTTATTATGTAGTGAAGGAGGACCTTAAATTTGTAATGTTCCTGCTATTACCTTCCAAGAGGTAGTATGGCAGACATGTACCATCATTCAGAGTTTGTCTCGTGCTAAGGATTAAACCAAAGGCCAGGTGCATGCTAGGCAAATATTCCATGAACTGAGGCACGTTCTCATTATTTCTCTATACTGTTCTCAAAGCATTCTTGTTTTGGTGATAGTATATGTGGTCCACCTTCTTTTTTCCAGATTTTTTTTTTGAGAAACTCATTCATGTATGCAATGTTTTAAGAGGATGCCCATGCCTTTGTTTAGATGTCATAGCCAGGACTGTTTTTGATTTTGACTGACATTCCTCTGCTAACGATGACTTTCATGGCATGTTAAAAGATAATCTATTGACATGTATAAGAAAAGATGAGTTACACACAGGTCTTTCTGGGGAACTTCTCTAAGGTGAAAGCACAGTATATTCTGAGACACAAGAAAAGACCAACACAGGTAGAAGGTACAGTTTCTGATTAAAGAAGAAAAAGAGGCAACTTTTAGGACTTCTGGAGATTATTTATAGAGTGAAAATTTGAGAAGTATACCTTGAGTCAAATGTATGAGCATGTCCTTTTTTCGATGTACATTGATTGCTTTCCTCCGTTTTCTCCTCCTCCTGCTGCTCCTCCTTTTGAGACAGGGTCTTACTATGTACTTTTACTGGCCTGGAACTCATTATTTAGATCAGGCTGACCTAGAACTCATAGAGATCCACTTTCCTCTGCCTCCTGAGTGCTGAGATTCACAGCACCCAGCCTGGCCCCAGCTGCTTTTCTAAGGATGTCTAATCATAAAGCTGGACTGGATGTGTGTGTATATGATAGCAATATTCCCTGTAAGTATGTAGGAAGTACATCAAAAGGATAATGAGTTCAAGGAGGGCCAGAAGTACACAGTGAGACTGCGTTTGGGAAGAGAGAGAGAGAAGGGAGGATGACCTTATGTTTGAGTATCTTCTAGTCATTTATATACACACATTTTTATGTGTATACGCATATATATATGTATAACATGTTCATGTGTATGCTCTGAGGAACATATCCTGTGAGATCCACATACACACAAAGCACATACACAAAATAAAATAGAGGAAGATTATACAATACAATGTATAAATCTATAAAATTCTTAAAATTGATAAAATTAAATTATGGAGCCTGACAGTTTGCCATTGATCTAGGTTCAATGATTGACTCTGATTATGATACTATTACATAAAAATAGCAAAGTTTACTCAATAAAGGTGACTTCAGAGTTCAGCTGAACAAAGGCTTCATGTTCATCTACCACATAGCACCTATTGAGCTAAAGATGGAAAGATGTGTATTTTAATTTTTTTAAAAAAAAATGGTGGAGATTAGTCTTACAGAAATCTGTGAGCATGAGTATTGTTTGAAAGTGGACAGAATTCATGTGTTTGTTTATATTATAAATGATTTAAATGAATTAAGCTGTTAACTGAGTTTATTTAGAAAAATGCTGACTTAATTATTATAACATTTTAAACATCACTTAAAATATAAAAATTAGAGGGAAAATCTACCCTTAAAGCCATTATTATATAATAACTAAGGATATAACTGCTATTATTTATAGACCACCTTATGTTTGAATATACTCTAGTTATTTACATACGCCCATTTTATATGTATATGCATATATTTATAAAACACTCATGTGTGTGCTCTTAGGGACATAACCTGTGAAAAGTCGTAAGATCCACATATACACAAAACACATATGCAAAATGAAATGAAGAAGAAAAGGTTCTTTATGGTGTTAAAGTCTCTAAAACTCTTGAAGTACTGAAATTTACTTAATTTTGCCTTTCTCCGTGTCTCAAACATGTGATCACTGAATTATTTTTTGTCTGTTTCTTGTTTTTCCTTATGACAAGCAGTTCAGAAAAACAGCTGGAAAAAATACTGATGGTTTTTACTGGAACATTTATGTTTCTAAAATAGGTGTCTATTAAGGTCATTACAGTTTTGTTATTAAATTATCAGACAGTAATAGGCAATTCTTTTTAAGGCTCTGGAGAAATCAGCCTGTAGCTGTCTGAAGAAAGAGAGTGATATGAATATCTCACTTTCAAAAACGGAACAAGCGTTAATCAGCTTTCTATCACTATAATAAAGTACCAGAGACAACCAATGTAAAAAGAGGAAAGGTCTCACCTCATAGTTTTGGGAGTTCCTTTGCATGATTGGGCAGACACTTGTAGTCCATGCTTACCATAGTGAGGTGCACATAGTGAAGTAAAGCTATTAAACTCATGGCAGACAAGAAATGGGGAAAGGGGAGAAGAGAGACAGAGACAGAGAGTCACACAGAGAGAGACAGACAGAAAGAGAGAGACAGACAGAAAGGGAGAGAAGGAGAGAAAGAGACAGACAGAGAGGGAAGGAGGAGGAAGAAGAGGAGGAGAAAGTTGAGGAGGAGGAAATGTGGATTCTATACTTTAAGGGTCCTCAAAGACCTCCATTAGGCTTTACCCTTTAAATATTTTACCACTTTCTAGTAGTACCACAAGCTGATGACCAAATTCCAATACATAGGTCATCATGGGCTATTTCAGGTCTAAATTACAGCAGGAAGATAAGGAGATGCCTTGAATGTGTTATTTGAGTTACATTTATATCTTGTGGTCCTTTTCAAAACACTCCTAGTGTGGGCAGATATGTTGCTTGGTGCCATTTTACGGACCAAGACCCATAGGGTTATTTTTTATTTTGTTTTGTTTTCTTAATCATGCACTGGGACCATTTTAACTCCAAGAGGTCTTCTGCATTTCTTTCCACATCACACTTTTCCAGGCTCACCCAAGGTCCTCTCACTACATACCAGACAGCTTTTAAAAAGTTTGTTTATTTATTTGACTTTATGTGTATGAGTATTTTGTCTTCATGTGATTATGTCCATGGAGTGTGTGTCTAGCAACCTCATAGGTTAAATGAAAACATTCAGTCTTTTGGAACTGGAGACGTGGAGATGCACAGTTGTGAGCAGCCATATGGGGTGCTGGGGGCTGAACCCAGGTCACCTGCAAGAGGGACAAATGCTCTAAACCTCTGAATCATCTCCTGAGACCCTCATCCCCATTTTTAAAAACAAGACTAATTAATTTTTTTAAATATCAGTTCATTTTTAAAGGTCCAATAATTAAGCCTCTATGACACCTGCCAAGATGAAGTCCTCCAAAATTTTTTCCTACCTTTGGCAAATAGTAACAGGTGTGTCCAGATTTTTGGCATACTGACATGATGTTGTCATCTCTAAGAGTCACTCCCAAAAACTGTGCGATCAAGTTAATTGCAACAAACAAACAAACAAACAACCCCTCCAAAAAAACCTAAACAAATGTAATTTTAAAGTAAACTTACAATTTAGTGTTGGGCTTCATTTATAGCTATGCTGGCATCACTGGCCACAGGGTGGATACAGATGGACTATTAGAAGCAAAGTCTGGGTCTTATACTTGATGGGAATGGACTGAGCTCATTAGACATCACCTCAGTGTATGCCTACTAAAAGGAAATGTGGATAGGAAAATCACTGGACAGAGGTCAGAAAATAGTAGAGGGAGCTTTTCATGCCCTTTTATAATTATGTTCATCTCTTCCCCACTCTCAGGGCTGTATCTGACATCCAGGTTTATGCCCTCAGTGCCCTCCTTTCTGAATCCCTCCCCCAGCATTGCTATTACCCAGGCCGAGCATAGAGATTTGGGAAGGCTGCCAGCTACACATTCTGTCTCTCTAGGCTGTATTATATAAGCCTGAGGCCTCTTCAATAGCTTGCTCGTCTGTGTCTAAGCAGAGAAAGGATACAAAAGCCTTGTTCAAAGAGAAATAAACAAATAAAAAAATGCCCATATCATTAAACATGTTTCCTTGAATATAAAATGTGGGCTTTTTTTTCTGTCTTTGAAACAACACAACAAAGAATTAGTAATTGTGAGATTTTCTTCTTTCTTCCACCTAATGCCTGTAACTAGCGAACAAACAATGTACTGTATAATTTCGAAGCAAGTGCTACGTTATGGTTCTGATGTACCACCACACCAATCAGGGCATGCTTGTATTCCAAAGGACACAACTGGCCCCAAAGAAAATTAATAAATATCTTCTCCACCACTGGATTCATGTCAGGCTTTCACAGAGCATGTTTTTATGGGAGAACCCTTGCTGTTTTTGCTATGGATTTACTTTTTCTTTATCATAGGATGGTCAGCTTATAGGCATGAGCCACGAGCCACCTTTCACATTGCAATAACATATTGCTGCCTACAAAGTTTACCATTGAAAAAAATGCAATTGACTTACAAAAGAAATGATTCTTTGTAAGTTTCATAATCTTTTAGAAAGGTTTTGGTTTTCATTGGGCTGTGTTCATGGCTAACCCCAGCCACATGTAGGCCATGGGGCTGTGAATTAGAGACATCTTAGAAACTGTGTAATTTACTGTATTTTGCTAATTCCTTACAAGTACAGGAGGCTGCCTCATTTCCACTTGTCATCCTGTGTTTGATTCATTGTCACAAAGTAAATGCTGATTGAAAGACTGAGAATTCCCAGTTCAAGAGCAGTAAGACTTGCTGTTGCTCGATACCTGCTTTTTGGTGCCCCGATTGTGTCTTCTTACAAAGTCAACCAGGAAAGGGTTGAACTAGGACTCTATATTAGTTACTTCTCTGCTGCTGTGATTAAAATACCATAGAAATAAGCAACTGAAGGAATAAAGGATTTATTTTTGGCTTATGGTTCCAGAGGGATGAGTCCATCATGGCAGGGAAGCATAGCAGCAGGCATGACAACAGGACCTAGAAGCTGAGAGATGGCTAACTGGAGGTATAGAGAGGCTATATAATCAAAGTGTGCCCCTGGTAATGTATTTCATTCATTTAACCCTACAAAATGGTACCATTGGGACTCAATTATTCAAATGCCAGAGCCTATTGGGGGCATTTCTCATTCCAACTACCACAGATACTGATCTATCCACTGGTACTCTACCAGCTCTTAAAGACCCCAATCCCCACCCAATAGCCGCTTCTCAGGAGCTAGAATTTCAGCCTGGGGTTGGGGAGGGTAGCCTGTCAACACTGAGACCTGTGCAACCTTCCACTAAATTGTATCTGGTTTCAGACCAGCAACTCCACTTTTAGTTCACTTTCCTGTTTGTAAAAGTGTTTCTTTGCAGTTCTCAAGTGCTCTGCACTCTGTGTAAAGAATGACATGTTCCAGTGTGTTTAGCAGAAGACTGGAGGTGGTGAACTGGTACTGGAGAATTGAAGGGTTTTTGTGACAGTCTGAGCAGACCAGCTGTTCTTTTGTTAGAGATTTCTCCCTCTGGGGAATGATGACTTTCGTTAGCTACATAGTGTACAAACCAGAAATCACTACCTGGAAACAAAGCAGACTGTTTCCAATTGAAATCTATTTTGTTGCATTTCAATCCACCAAAAAATATAAGTTTATGTTTTAAAATGATCTACATAAGGAAAAGAGGAAATATTTTTATTGCATAACTCAATACTCACAAATTGAACATGCATACCCATATAACCAACACTCAGGTTAAAAATAAGATCACACAGCAGCATATCCTTAGAGAAGACCTCCTCGGACTCCCCTGTCCAATCCCTACTGTCTTCTCATCTTCTCATCTCTACTTTTCTTGTCTCTTCCATCTCTTCATCTCTCCATTTTCCTCTCTTCTCTTCCCTCCTTTCATCCTCCCCCTTTCTTTCCCTTTTTATGGGTTTTTAAAATATATATCCCTGGCTAGCATTGGCCATGTAGTTTCCTCAAGGTGGCTTTCAATTTTTTACCACCCTCTGGCCTCATTCTCCTAAGTGCTGAAATTATAGATATGAGCCATCACCACTATCCTATGTGCTCTTCTGCCTGACATTTTTTTACTCAACCTTCTATTTGTAAAGTCTGTGTCCCTTATTGATGAGATTATTGAAATCATTCATTCTGAAGTCACATTCCATTCAGAGGATGTGGATATCTTGCGATTCATTATACTGACAGTTAGTATCTAGGTGGTTGCTAGATTTTAACCACTATGATTATTCTAAAATCTGCTTTTGTATGAACACATATATGCGTTTCTCTGTAGGATAAACCAAGAAGTCAAGTTTTTGAGTCAAAGGATTCATTTATGTTAGAAATTTGTGAGTTCTGCTAAATACTTTTCTAAGATTGATTTAGTTTATGGTCCCATGAACCATAAGCTGTCAGAGCCTGCTCTGTGACATATTCAGTGTAGCCATTCTATAGGCTGTATAGTTGATATCAACAATATTTCTTTTTTTCTGAGGCAGGATTTCTTTATGCAGTAGTACTGACTGTCCTGGAACTTGCTATGTAGATCAAGCTGCTTTTGAACTCAGAGACCGTCCTACCTTTGCTCTCCTAAAATGGGATTAAAGACATGAGCCGTCATGCCCAGTCAACAGTAGATTTTAAAAGACTTATTGTATTATTTTTTACTCATGTGTAGGTGTATGTATGTGGATATGTGCACATAAGTGCAGGTGTCACCAGAGGCCAGAGGCATCATTCCATTGGAGCTAGCGTTACTGAGCCAATTGACATGTGTGCTACAAACTGAACTCATGTCCTTTGAAAAAGCAGAAAATGTTCTTAGCTACTGAGTCAACCCTTTAGCCATTGACAATAGACTTATTCCATTAATGTATCTATTCACTTTACATACCAATTGCAGCCATCCTCTCCTCCAGGTTCCTCTGCCAGACACTCACATACAGCCCCTCTCCCTACCTCCTCTCCCCTTCTCCTCTGAGAATAGATTTTAACTTACATGTCTCTGATATTTAATGTAGTTGACGATCTATTTTAAGGGATAGCCATTTGTAGTAATTTTCTACTATTTACCATTGCCTTTTGAGTTTTGTAGTTAAATAGGAGTGTGCTACCATTCTGGATGCTGCCATTTCTTTTGAGATTTTGTTGTTGTTGTTGTTGCCTTAGGGGACTATGTTCATCTATATATGCCTATATAGATATGTATATATGCAATATATATCTGGAAGTGAGAGTGGAATTATAGATGTTTGTGAGATACAATGTGAGTGCTGGAATTGGTGGATGCTGGAATTAGAATCTATAGAATCTATGTTCCTGGGAAGATCAGCCAGCATTCTTAACCCCTGAGCTATCTCACCAGCCTCCCAGAGTAATTTTCATTAATGAATATGTTTGGCATCTTTAAGCATAGTACAACAGAAGATGCCTATAAGAAATTCATGAAGGGTGCATATCATTAATCCCAGCACTTGGGAGGAAGAATCAGGTAGATCTTTGTGAGTTTGAGACTAGCTTAGTCTATATAGCAAGTTACTGGTCAGTCAGAGCTACATGTGAAAATTTGTTTTCTGTCTGATTTTTTAAAGTACATGGGGCTCGAGAAATGACTCAGGGGTTAAAAAAACACTTTCTGCTCTTGCTCTTGCTCCTGCTCCTGCTCCTGCTCCTGCTCCTGCTCCTGCTCCTGCTCCTGCTCCTGCTCCTGCTCCTGCTCCTGCTCCTGCTCCTGCTCCTGCTCCTGCTCCTGCTCCTGCTCCTGCTCCTGCTCCTGCTCCTGCTCCTGCTCCTGCTCCTGCTCCTGCTCCTGCTCCTGCTCCTGCTCCTGCTCCTGCTCCTGCTCCTGCTCCTGACCCTGATCCTGATCCTGCTCTTGCTCAGGACCCAGGTTCCTAGCATAGCAACCACATAGTAGCTCACAACTGCCTGTAACTTCAGCCAATCCCAGGAGTCCAGTGCCATTTTGTGATGTCCATAGGCTCCTGCATGACCATGGTGAGCCCTCCATGTACTCAGGCACATACACATGTAACTTTAATTTTTTTCAAATCCTATTTTTAATGGTGGTTCTTAAATGCTTTAACCTCCCTTGTAGCCCCCACCCACCAAAAGTAATGTAAAAGAAAGGATAAGGGGGAAGTGGACCTGTTTAGAAAGGTTCTTTGGAGCAACTCCTGTCTGTGTTGTCTGGAAATCAGCAGTTCAGTTCACAAGTCAGCAGCAGCAACTCCATCCACTGGCAAATGCTTCATGGATACACCAGCAGTCCAGTTTGGTATAGTGTGGACAGCAAACAAATATCAGAAGCAGTGACACTACCTAGGCTCCACAGAAGCATCAAGAGACTGCAGCACAACACCTGAAGCTTTTTGGTGAGTTTTTCTCTATGGAGTCTGCACAAATGCAGCTCAACTATGTAATACAAGGCAGAGCAATACATGTGTGTTGCTAGCAAAGAATCCTTCATCATATGTCCTTTCATGTGCTTGCTCTAGCAGAACATCCTTTCTGCTATGTCTGCTTCAGTGAAACATTCCTTCACGTGTCTGCCTTAGCCTTTCACCTGTGTCCACTTGAGGCAAACACTCCTACACGTTTGCCCCAGAAAAACACCATCCAACACAACTGACTTTCCAAAGAACCCTTAAGTCTCCACTTCAGATATGCATATACATTTTTTTTAAAGTACAAACAAGGTCATTGCCACAAGTCATTTTCAGTTTTGTAGAGAAATAAGGCAGGCATACATATTAGAAGCTCTTGAGCAACAGCTGCAAGTGTTCGTGTGGTGCATACTGTACCTTGCTTAGAAATAAAACCCTTAAAGTCCTGCTCCACTTGAAAAAGTAGTGTAGAGAGATGGTCAAGGCCACAGGCAAAGGTACCATTCCTAAGCTTACATCAAGGGGTAAACGAGGACTGGTGAGGCAAAAACAACCTGAGCAAAATAGCTTGAGGGGTCCAGGCATGAACTGCATATGCTCCTGTTCAGTGCAGTTCTGAAACTGATCAGGGCACACTTTGTGATTAGTATGTGCATGCCTGCATATTCTATGGTAATGCATGTGTTACTTGAAATTCTTTCAAAGGTATTTAAAAGCAAGATACAGAAACCAATGAAAACAAGGATGGCTTTTCTTGAGCTGAAACCCCCTCCCCCTTATCCAGCCCTATTGTCTCATTAGAGACTAGATTTTTCTTTCCTTTCTTCTTTTATTCCTTTCTTATTTTCTTTTTCTTCTCTTCATTTTATGATTTTCCTATCAGATACTTGAAGTTCACATGTTTCAAACTCTCCCTCCTTACCATATCAAATGGTATAAAAGATGATTAAAGAAGAGCAATTTCTGTGTTTATTGAGATTTTATTCTTCTCTAGGCAGATGCTTTGATTTTGCATTTATTTTATATTTTTTCTTTTTTTATTGGTTATTTTATTTATTTACATTTCAAGTGTTATCCTGTATTCCCAGTTTTCCCTCCCCAAACCCTCTATCCCATATGCCTTCATTTTTGCCTCTATGAGGGTGCTCTCCCACCCACCTACCCACTCCTGCCTCACTGCCCTAGTACTCCCCTACACTGGGGCATCGAGCCTCCACAGGACCAAGGCCTCCCCTCCCATTGATGCCAGATAAGGACATCCTCTGTTACATATGCAGCTGGAGCCATGGGTCCCTCCATGTGTACCCTTTGGTTGGTGGTTTAGTCCCTGGAAGCTGTGGGAGGTCTGGTTGGCTGATATTGTTGTTCTTCCTATGGGGTTACAAACCCCTTCAGCTCCTTCAGTCCTTCTCCTAACTCCTCCATTAGGGTCTAAGCATGGAGATGCTTAGTTCAATGGTTGTGTGATGGGCATTGTGAGCTTTTTGGCTAATATCCACTTATCAGTGAGTACATACCATATGTGTTATTTTGTGTCTGAGTTACTTCACTCAAGATGATATTTTCTAATTCCATCCATTTGCCCCAGGTGTTTCATATGCTAAGCATACTGAGCTACATCTCCAGCACTAAGTAGAACTCTTTGTATGCATGCAATATATGCTCACAGGCATGATATACGTATACTTTATGTAAGATTGGTGTGTTTTCCTTGTTCCTTTCTCCCAATACAATGGAAAACATTTACTGAGGACTTGTGGTCTTTCTCTTACTGTTCTGGGCACATGAGATGTCTATTCATTTAATCCCCACAACATCCATATGCATTTCTTACCAATTTATTAACCCCAGTGACAGATAAGAAAGTTAAAGCACCAAGGAAATCATATTAACAACAACAAAAGTATTCTACTGAAGATTATATATGCACTCTTCACTAAGCATTCACAAATTTTAAGAAAAGACAGAGAGCAGATCTTTCAGGCTTGGTGTTCCATTCATTCTTTGCTGAACCTCATCAGCTTTGCCATTTTGCAGTGGGTAATATGGGAATGAATGAATATGCCTATGTTTCAATAAAACGTTACTTATATAAATAAGTGTCATAATAGGTTTATCCCAATGTAACATGTTATAGGTACTCCTGATCCTAACCAGAATGATAGATTGTCCCTATGCACAAAATTTAAGAAACATTAGATTTTTCTGTTCCTTTTAGCTGGTAGATATTTGTAGAATTCACTTTCAGGTGACTTTCAGGGGACATTTGGAGACATTGTTATTTATCATGATGAAGAGGATTTCTACATCTCTATACTCTTATATGCTACAATCTCTAAATTAGGTTCTACATAGTAGAACATTATGCAATTCCAAATGTTAATGATACTAGGTTAGGGAAACTTTGAATTAGTTGAATCAGACTTATTTCCTATCTTCTGAAACACTCTTCTCCCCACGTCTCTCTTTCTCTTTTCTTTTTCTGGACACAAGAGTACTATGTTCTCATTGCTTCCTAGGTAAATCACCATTTCTAAATAATAACTATGATGATACTTAATGTGATAGTGGTTGACGCAACAGCTGGCAACAATAGAATATCCTTTATAACTACATATAATATAGCACTCTTAAAAATCCTCCATCTCATTTATAAATAGATACTATGGTTTTGCTTTCCATTCTATCCCACAGCCTATTTCTTCTTATAATGAATCACATCATTAGCCATAACCCCTAGACAGAAGGACCTCTAAAACTGGAAATCCCCCATGAATACTAGCTACGCCTCCGAGAGAATGCTAGCTGTATATATTCCAGTTTTATTCACAGAGTTGATTTTCTAGCCACAGTTAGTTCAAAAATACCTCTTCTTCATTGCTTTAATTTATATGGTGATGGAACTCTCTCTGTCTTGAAGGAAGTAACCTAAGGACAGACATTTAGCACAGAGAGTTGGGAAAACAGAACAGTGCAGACTCTGGAGGACATTATGAATGAATGTGAAATGAGCATCTCCACCCTGCCCCCCCCACCCCCAGGCTAAGGAGAAAGAGCCTTAAGGCCTGAGCTCAGCTGAGCCTGTCTTGTTACCATTGTCATGCCTATGTTCTGTGCATTTGTCCAGGAAACATTCATAGAGTCTGTGCTTGCTGGCAGTTGAAGTTTTGGAACCAGCAAAAGCCCTGTGCTGGTTAAGTTATTGTTGTTGTTTGATTGTTTGTTTGTTTGCTCTTCTGTTTTTTTTTTTTTTTTTGTCAACTTGACACATGTTAGAGTTATCTAGGAAGAGGGAACCTGGATTGAGAGAATGTATTCATTAGATAGCCTGTAGGCAAGTCTATGGGGCATTTTGTTTGATTATGATTAATGTAGGAGAACCAGACCACTGGGAGCAGTCCTCCCCTGGGCAGGTGGCCCTGGGTTGTATAAAAGAGCAAGCTATAAGTGAGCATGAGACAGACTCAAGTCACTAATCAACATTCCTCCATGACCCCTGCTTCAGTTACTGTCTCCAAGCTTCTGCCCTACCTTCCTTTCGTGATGGACTACAGACTATAAAGCGAATAAACTCTTCCTTCCCAAATTACTTCTGGTCATGTTATATTCTCAGAGCAATAGAAAATAAACTAGGAAAAGCAGCATCTCCAAAAATCCTCTGAAGAAGAGGTAACTTCTGTGGCATGATAAAAGGTAATAATCATTGGAGAAAAGAAAATATGTTGGCAAAGAACTAAGGAGATCTGTAGGCTTTGAAATAGTGAGCCAGGTGATAGCCTTGGGTTGTGAGAGTCTTATGTCAGAATCGTCGATGGGAATGGTGTGCCTTTCCACAATGTAACAATGTTTTGATTAACAAATACTGATAGTTTCTTTGGCTGCAATTTGCCAGCCAAGTAATCTGATTTCACTTGCTACTTGGCAATTGGTCCTCACAGATTCTTTTATTCCAATCTTAATATTGATATTAATTCTCAGGCTCACCTCTAGCCTCCACATTTGTGCAAGTGCACACACACACACACACACACACACACACACACACGTTATAAAATGGCTAAAAAGGGGATAAACATAATACAGAGTTCAGAGAGCAGAGCTCTGATACAGGCACAAGGAAATCTCTATAGGGACATAGACATGAGAATTGTGTATGCACAGATGTTCAAGTATAGAATTATTAGATGTTGGTGTGGATAGCAGGAGGATAAAAAACTCAATTTAATATGGACTGAGTGTTATGTATATAAGTAATATACTTGAGGTTGAGCCTAGGGACAAAGGCAGATATCCTTTGCATTGCCATTCTCTTGGCTCAGGCTTGTGGTAGCTTGTGGCAAGTGAGTACATGATGGGTTAGCATGTCTACCCACTTTTGATCTTTGGTTCCTCCTTTTAAAAAAATCCCATCTAAAAGAATGATGGAGAAAGCTCATGTGACTGGTGTTTGTGATATGATTTGAATTATGCACAGGTGTCATTCTTTACTGTTGTAAAATAAATTAGCAATTTGTCCCTCATAGACTACCAGAAGATAGTGCTTGTTTTCTTGTATAAACAAGACATAGAGTCATTCTGTCTTGGCACATACTCAAGATGGAGTAACTCAGGTCAAGGCTGTTACTTTATGAAATTATAGATTATAAATTTATAATACAGCCGGAAAGCTAATACTGTATATGACATAAAATGAATTTGATCAGGCCCTGTCAGTTTGACTTAAATAAGTCTACCTCTAAATGGAAGTTTTTGTAGATCTGAAAGAGGCAAGAGAACAAGCCACCAGAATAACAAGGAAGGGAAATTGTAGCAAGAGGGAACCACAAGTAAATTGTTGTGGTTTATGGAGATTAGCTCTGGGGTCAAGATGAAAAAGACTGACAACGCTTGAGCTCATCAACTTGGTTGGATTGAGATTCCTCTACAAAGTAGTACAGAATAACTCTGGATATGGTTCTGAAGGCCTTTCCAGAGAACATTTGGTAAGGCAGAAGAACTATTCTTAATGTCAGTATCCCTGTAGGCTTGGAGCCCAGCTGGAGTAAATGGAAAGCATGGAGAAAACATAGTCAGGCATTTTTCCTCTCTCCTTCCTGGCTTCTGTGATTTGAGCTGCTCAGCTCTGCCACATCCTCCCCAGTCCGGCATCATGGTTGACTGAAACAGTTAAACCCATGAGCAAAATAAAATAAACCTTTGCTCCTTTAAGTTGTTTCCTAAGATATTTTGTCATGGTGATGAAAGTCTGACTACCACAGGAATAGACCACGAAGGTGGAAGGTAAACAGTGAATTGCAAGAGAAATAAAGAAACGTGATGACTGGGCTGCATGTGGATGGGAAAAGTGGTGAGACAGGTGAGTGAAAACATATCCAGGTGTATCAGTGTCTGCAGGTCATGGGCAGTACTGTCACTCAGTTTGGGCAAGACAAGGGCTCATTTGGAGGGTTATGAGCACTCTGATGAGAGCTGCATTGGAAACACATAAGTCAGAGGTAGAAGAGACTATCTACTTTCTCCATTGAGATGCTCTTCCCTGCTTTTCCTTTAAGCCAGAGATTAGCTGGCTATTTGACAATCTACTGTTTAGGAGCCAGAGGAATTGCTTTTATAGCTATCTCAAGGCAAGAGCAGACATTAATGACTCCCTTCAGGAGTAAACCAAGAAAAATTCATTTGCCCATTCAACTCATTTCTTACTTTCCCTTGGGCATGGACTCATGTAGCCTATATTGGCCTTGAGCTTGAAATACAGCCATGTACTTCTGATCCTCCTGCCTCTGCCTCCTTAGTGATGAAATTATGTATACTACCACAAGTTTGTGCAATACTTGGAATCAGACCCTAGGCCTCATGCATGCTAGGCAAGTACTCTCTAACTGGGCAACATCCCAACCCCTTCATTGTTTCTTATCATTTTAATGGCAAGAACCAATGGCCTAACTGGTTTTGCAGTAGTTGCAGAGAAGATCAAGACAAAGAAAAGTATCCAGTTAATTGATGAGAAAATCAGTGTATTTTTGGAAGATAAGACAGATTGAGACAGTCTTATATATCACAGGCTGACCTCTAATGCACTGTATAGCTGAAAATGAGTTTGAACTTCTGAGCTATACAATCACAGGCATATGCCACCACACCAAGCAAGTGAGCAAATTTAAAATGGTATATTATATTAATTGAATTTTATTATCAACTTGACACAAAGTTAAATCACACTATGAAGAGGGAATCTTGCTTGGTTTCTTACCTTAACTTATGGGCATGTATGTGGTGGCTTGTCTTTAATTAATTATTGATGTGGGAAGGTCCATCCCACTGTGGGTGTCACCAATCCTAGGCTGGTGAGCCTCAGCTGTAAAACAAACCTAGCCAAGTTCTAGAGAGAGGGGTCAGTAGTTAAGAGCACTTGTTATTCTTGTAAAGGATCAGGGTTTGATGCCTAACACCCATATGACTGTTCACAACTGTCTGTATCTCTAGTCCAAAGAGTTCCAACAACCCCTGCTGGCCTCTGAGGGTATTTCAGTTATGTGATGCATAGACATACATGCAGGCCAAACACCCATACACGTATAATAAAATGATGTGAAAAAAATTAAGCAAGAAAGAGGGCTAGCAAGAACAAGAGAGGTCCATGTTAGTAAACAACATTCCTCCCTCGTGTTGGGTTCAGTTCAAGACTATACTGCATTCCTTCCTTGGTGGACTGTAAAGCCTGTAAGACCAATGAATCTTCTTCTCCCTGGGTTGCTTTTAGTCATAGTATTTTATCACAGCAACTGAAATGAACAAGAACACATATACATTAAGGAAGAGGTCTGAGGTCTATATTTAATAGGTGTCTGAAATTACGGGTCCTCCTTGTCCTGGGCTGGTGCCTGTGCTTCTCCTCACATACCTTATGTATACCACTGTCTTCTTTTGAAAGCATGGTGTGCTTTGTGGGATGTAGGAGGCTACCTTCATGCTAAGTCAGTTTCTAAGTGCTGGGACATTGTGTTCCATTTAATTAGAAAGAAACCAGCAATACAGAGGTTGAATGGGTGCTGTCATTCCTGTAACAGAACTGTAAGTTGACAAAAGCAAGGAAGAATTAAAATAAACGAGGGCTATTCTTCGTTGTTCTAAATGGTCCCAGTTGTAATGCACACTGTCTCTTGTGATTGTGCTTTGTTTTGACAGAGTGATATCAATATTCTTGACTGGAATTGTTCCACCATTGTTTATTCACAAAGCCTCCCAGAGATCAGGAGGGTGACAATGTAAAAACATACAAGCATAAATACACATTGGTGCCCTGTGGTACTTGTTCTTGACTTTTTTTCTTGTCATTCCTATCTAAAAGCCTAGTACAGTTTATTCACATCAGTGATCTACTCAACCCCCTTGGTGACACAGTTGGATATTAGCACTAGGCTTCATTTAATAGAAAGAAATTGAAGCAGAGCTTTCCCCCTGACCAAACTGTGGAACAGAATTAATTTTCTTTGTTTGTGTAGATACTTCTTTTATTGGCTTCTTGTGTCCCCTCATTTACTGAGGATCCAGAGTTCAAAATTGTCCAGAAATGTGTTAATATTTCCATTCTTCTACCAGTTTCCTGGTAGTCAGTGGGATATTGTGTATCAGTGTGGGTCAGGCTGCTGGAGTTTGAACTTTGCTCCCAAGTGCTGACATACTTGTGATTGTAGGTAAATCTTACCATTTCTATGCATCAGTTTTCTTACAGCACAGGAGTACCCATCTTGGAGGTTTGGTGCCTAGAGTAACTAAAAAGATACACAGAAAACTGATTCCAGAACCCAGCTCTCTGGACCCAAGAATCAATTTGCATCTTTGGTTATAGGCTGATGGACTATGAGAGGAAGCCTGGTAATGTCTACCTAGGGCTTGAAGTCCCAGAGACCAGAAGGGAGCTTAGCCTACTCCTTGTTCCAGGCCTCTGTCATGTAGCCACAGCAGCCCCCCTCCATAGAGGGAATTGTGGCCATCAGTCATGTAGGGGCAGTGCCCACAAGTCCATCCTCATGTAGACAAGGCATCTCAGGCCAAGACAATAGTAAGCACCTGCTGTCAGATTCACCCCACCCTAAAAGTGTATATAAGATCCTATCTAGAAGGAATAAAGGCGTATGAGAATTATTCCATCATCTGAGATCATCTGTCAAAATGCTGTAACACTGCCTGGGAAGAGAACGCTCTCCCAAAGCTATCTCCACCAGAAGCTCACCTGTACTCTGCTTGCTCGCTTAGCTAGCTTCTCTGCCAACTCAGCTCAGCTAGGCTTTGCTCAGCACAGCCAATGCAGTATGAGAGAAACAATGGGCGCTGAGGCAGCAGCAGCAGCAGCAGCAGCAGCAGCAGCAGCAGCAGCAGCAGCAGCAGTGGAGGCGACAGAGGAACCTCCCCCTCCCTGCTCATGCCCTTTCCCCTTCACTTGAACTATCCGGCCAGGCCAGGCCAGGCCAGAGTTCTCTGCAGATAGACTCTGGTACACAGACTGGCATTTCTTTACTACTACAAAACATCCTATGTGCTCTGGGTTCAATTCAATGTACTTTTAGTTGCTATTATTGGCAAGTGTATGAAAAGTTCAGCAGAACCAATCCTGAGGGCCTAGGAGATGGCTCAATGGCTAAAGTGCATGTCACAAAAGCTTTGCAGCCTAACTTGATCTATGGAACCTATGTAAAGATAGCAAGAGAGAACCAACTCCACAAACTTCCTTTGAGATTTTCATACTTATTAAGCCATGTGTGAGCCCACAGCTATATAGATCACCCACAAATTTTTATACTGGTTTTAAAGAAACAAAAATCTAGGACAAGCCCCTGCCCCTTATTTTTTCATGATTTCTTCAAACTCACACCACTATCAGGTCCAAGGATTGACAAAATGATGAGTTCCTGGGCTAAATCTGGCCCTGTGTTGTATTATTATAGTCTGTAAACTCAGAATTATTGGGAAAATAAAATTAGGATATATTTTATAGTATAGGAAATTTTTTGATGTTTTCTTGTTGCTCTAGATTTTCTTTTCTACATCTGGAAGAGCAAATATTACTGAGTCACCAATCATATGAAGATGCCACATGCATACAAGCACACCTCACTGATGCTGTACTGCATATTCTCCATGCCCAGACCGCTCCCTCTGCTTCCCTGCTTCCCTGCTTCCCTGCTTTCAAGGCATCTCCACCCAGTTTGCCTTAAGGTGAAAATATGTCTAGGCTAAATCTGCCATTATCAGCTCTTCTGAATCCATGCCTTCTCTGATGTTGATAACAGTATAGCCCTGAGCTACCCACTGGAATATTCTCTCTAGCTTGATCAGAATCTATTAATCAAAATACTTTGTTTAGTATACATTTGGTAGAAACTGTTAGAATCAATGTCTAAGCAAAAGGAACTAAAGACAGTTGGGGATAACACAGAGAGGAGAATGCTTTGGCGTATGAGGACTTGAAATGCTTCTGTAGCCTCCAGAAATAAGTTCTTGCCTAGTTCTGAAATGAGCAGTTGTCTTCTGATATACAAATATGTAAATGAGAAAATAGGTTTGTGATTCTTTTGTACATCTTGGCATCGATGGAATGAGATTGTGTGAGATTTGGGGCCATGTCTCAGTTTCCTTAATTTGGAGGATACAGAGAATGCTCAAGTGCAAAGGGATATAGAGATGTGGGCAGATCTCTCATTGTTCATGTCCTCGATTAGGCCTGATGGATGGAAGACTTGCAAGGCAGTGGACATTTACAGACTGAGTTTTTCCTTTAGGAAAGGGTTCACTGAAGCTTCAGCAAAATCTGTCATAAGAGTCTTCTTTTTAAAAACATACAACTCAATGGTTTTAGTTTCTTTAATTGTGCAGCCATCACCAAGATCTAATTTTAGAATATTTCATTCCCCTAAGAATAACCCCATATATATTAACATTCCTATTCCTCCTTATACACCCTGGTCTAATCCTCTTTCTGTATCTGTGGATTTGTCTGCATTTAACATTTTAGAGGGATGGAATCATACAGTATAAGATGTTGTGTGTCCATCTTCTTTTAGGTAGCATATTTTCAAGATTTATCCAGACTGTAGTCTACTTTTTTTTTTTTTTTTTTTTTTTTTCGAGACAGGGTTTCTCTGTGTGTAGTGCTGGCTGTCCTGGAACTCACTCTGTAGACCAGGCTGGCCTTGAACTTTTTTTTTTTAACAACCATTCTGTTTTCTTTCTGAGTGTTGGAACACTGTATGAGATACTGCATTTTGGTTATCCACTCACAATTAACTAACATTGACCATTTTTATAAGTAGTATTACGAACATTTGGAAACAAGTTATTGTGTGGGCTTATGTTTTTGTTTCCCTTTGGTAGATACATTTTAGTCTGATATCATTTACTTTATGAAGACTGCAAACCTGTCTTTTAAAGATTTTATACCATTTTATCTTCGCACTAGTAACTACACTTTCAATTTATTCCTATTTTATCCAATACTTATTATTGTCTAATAAACTTGAATCATATCATGTGTATGTATGTATGTATATATGTATGTATGTATGTATTTTTATGAGACATGGTTCCAGGTTGCCCAGGCTTACCTCAAACTGAGGGTATGTAGCTGAGGGAAACCTTAAATTTGTGATTCTCCTGCCTCCAGTATTCAAGTTCTAAGATTGAAGGCATGCTGCACTCCATCTGTTCTATGTTGTTCTAGAGAAGCAATCCAGGACTTTGTGAATGCTAGGCGAGCACTGTGCTAACTGATCTACACATCCAGAGCTCCAAGGTCATTTCTTAATTGATACAACAATGCCATGTATTTGAAGATGGGTTACTTTTATTATTTTACATATTCCAGGTAATTAAATTCCAGTTAGGGGAAGGCTGGTAGTGACGGACATTGTGTAAGATTATTACTAAAAAATTTATTTCAAATGTGTGAAAAACACTGTGAAACAAATCCATGCAAATTATTGATCTTTGGAATATCGAAGTTGACATAAAACTTACTACAGCTAATGACAAATGACATTTAACATTATAAGAATCATGTCAAGAAAGTTGGTTATCGAATGCTTACAACTTACATTGACTTCAAAAATTCACAGAAAGGAATATTCATTATTTATAATAAGTTTGTGTTCCGTGCCCCTTTTGAGTTCCCTTCGCCCTCGAAAGAGACACGTGAGGCAGTGTTCGGGTGGTTACTACAGCAAGGCTTTATTCTTATATCAGCAGAAGCGTAAAAAACCCAAAGCCCGGGAAAGGCACTGCTATATGTACCCTAGAGTGGCGTGTTCACTTCTGATTGGCTGTTCACTCATCACCCCATATTATGCCCGGGGGATGGGCAGTGACTTTGGCGCACTTTTGCCTTTTGCACCTGCGCAGTTAGTTGTTTACTTGTGGGAGCACAGGATGCCCGAGCCATCTTGTAATGGTGAATGTTGTCACTCTCACTGCGGCTCCTAACAAATTTGGGCTCTGGGTTGGTTCTTAATATCTTAAATGAAGCATAACAATGATCTAAGTCTCTTCTCTCTCTCTCTCTCTCTCTCTCTCTCTCTCTCTCTCTCTCCTCTCTCTCTTTCTCCGTGTGTGTGTTTGTGTAAGACTGAATGTGAGAAAATCTAGGTATGATAACTTATACCTTGAATCTCTGCATGTAGGAGAAAAGATGAGAGAATTTCTGTGAGTTCAAGGTCATCCTGGACTATAGAATAGTTCCTGTGTCAAGATGAAACAAAATAAAAAGAAAAACCCTTAAGTAAGGCCAATCCAGTATCAGACAGGAACTATCCTAACATTGTTCTTCTCCATCAGGATGATTTGAAGTCCCATAGGATCTGTTGGCAGGACTGGGCCACTTTTTTGATTGTCATGGTTGTGGGTAGGGTGTGAGTGAAATCTAATCGAGGAGAAGCCAAGAATGATTCATCCTGCTGTATGTCAGACAGCCTCACCACAAGGCTTTCTCCATCACTAAGTGTCAGTGGTAGAGTGCCCTGCTTGTAAAGATGCAGTAGAGTCCCCTGCAGTGTTGCTTCCCCTTATGTAAGTTCGTATGTCAGATGTCGAGAATTTGAGAGTGATAGAGTAAAGACTGACTCTGGTGCTGGGATGGATTTCTAGTTGAATATGTCACTTCCTGTGTCTTTTCTGATGTAATTTAAAACTATTAATTTTTTCTTAATTTTTATTTTAACTATTAATTTTTATTTTATTTTATTTTATTTTATTTTATTTATTAAGACAAGCTTTCTCTGTGTGTTACTAGCTGTGCTGGAACTCAAGTCTGTAGACCAGTCAGGCCTCAACCTCAGAGATCTGTTTACCTCTGCCCTCCAAGTGCTGGGATCAAAGATGTGCACCATCACCTCCCAGGGGTATTTATTTATTTTACATGTATAAATGCTTTGCCTACATATATGTATGTATGCCACATACTCATGGAAGTCACAACTAGAGTTACAAGTGGTTGTGAGTCACCATGTAGGAGCTAGGAACTGAACACAGATCCTCTGAAATATCAGCCAGTTCTTTTAACCACTAAATCATCTCCTTAACAGCCCAAACCATTACTCTTGAGCTAAGATAGCCTAGGATAGCTTAGCATATTTGAAACCTTCAGCTGATCCTCAGAACTGGATATGAAAGACAAAAAGTGAGACCAAGGCAAGAACTGTGGCATTTGCCTATAATCCAAGCACTTGAGAGGCAGAGGCACAACAATTGAGAATTAAAGGCTAGCCTTAACTTTATATGAAGTTCAAGGCCAGGCTAGGCTATATGATACTTCCATCTCAAAGCTATTTGCAAAGCTATTGCAAATATTCTGTATCTCATATCATCTCTTTAAGACAAATTAAGGTTCAGCATTAGTATATTGGCAGAATGCATGTTCTCATTTCTGTTTCTTGTTATGGAAAGAATCAATCACTCAGTTCCTTTCTCTATGGCAACACACTGATTGTTTAGGGCAAACCTCTGAGTTATTGAAGCTTAAATAAGAAAATATCTACTAGTGTCTTCCAGGAAATTTGGGGTAAAATTATTTTTTGACATTTGTGTTGTAATTCTCTGCTTGATTTTGGCAAGACCAACTTCTTCTCACTGGAAATAACACCAAAGAATCCTTCTGAGACTATCAATTTCCCAATGAGTATGAGCCCTGGAATATCGATGTGTTCTGCTTGAGGTATTTGGACACAGTTTGTGTTATGGAACAGAGTCATTCTTCTGGACCATCAGCCCTGCTTCTAAAGAGAGCTGGAGATGGTATAATAAGAATAACACAGGGCAGCATGTGGAGGAAGGAACATGTGCTCTAAAAGAGAATCCTGGGCTCAAATCCCAAGCCTACTGCTTGTGAGCTATGTGTCCTGAAGCAAGCACTCTCAACACCCAAAACAATGGTTTATGCAGTCCTTTGGCACACTATATGGCTCAGAAATCAGCAGTATATCACCCAAAATCCACCCAAAATCTGTTTGCTTTTGTTAGTAAAATTTTATTAGGACATAGCCATGTCTATTCATTTTCATATCATATGCCTTTGTAGAAATGAATTTTGACAAAAACTGCCTGCAAAGCCTAGAATGTCTATGAACTAGTCTTTTACAGGTAGATGGCCACTCAGAAGTCTAACTCAGACACCTGGTGGGACTTCACTGTTCGTATAAACATAAACATCAACAGTTGTACAAAAGCTATATTTCATTCAGCATCTAATGTAGACTCTTGTATACAAAAGGATATTTCAGTGTCACAAGAACCTAGATATTATTGATTTCACCATGTAGAAGAAAAATTGTTTCAGAGAAAGGAATCTTCTCAATGTCACATAACTAACATGGAGAATTCGTAATGACATAGAAACAATAGGCTGGGAAGATGATTCACTTGATAGAGTTTATTGCACAAGCATGACGACCTGAGTTTGGTTCCAAAAACATACAAGTAAGTCCAGGCATGGAAATATGTGTTTGTAATCCAGCACTGGAGAAGTAGACACAGAAGAATCCTTGGAGCTTGCTCACTAGCTAGCCTAGCAAAATTGATGAGCTGTAGGTTTTCTGAGGGGCCCTATCTCAAAAACTAAGTTGGGCACATACACACTAAAAACAAGCAAACAAAATGAGATAGAAATCAGATAAGAATACTGATATCTACTTCTAACTCCCACATATCTGCAAACACACCATTTATACTCATACACATGAAAGTGTGCACATGCACACCTGTATGAGTGTGTGTGACATATATACTCAAATGTAAATATAGCAATAGTTTTAGATTTTTTTCTCACTTAAAGATTTACTTATTTTTATTTTTAAAAACTATGTGTTTATATGTGTTAGGGTGGATGTGACTATGTGAACAGTCCTTGTGTAGACCTGTTACCAAAATGTGGTTGCTACCTCCTGATCATTTGGTCCAATCAGTATAATGTCATCCATATAGTTCACTGTTGGGAGCCGACTTTAGTAGAAAGCGGCTAGATCAACTTTGCAGCCATCTGGAACCATATACCCTGATGAAAGACTTGGTTGTCAAAAGCCTATAACAGCTGAAGCACACTCTGATAAATATATTGTTTATCCCACATAGCTTGTTTTGCTGTTTAGTGACCTCAGCTGTATGGTGCACGTGGTAAAATGTTTTCACCTGTGTTCTCCTGCTTGCGTATATAAATACCTCAGAATTCCCTTCAATAGAGAGACTTGATAAAAGAGAGACTTGGTCATACCCTGTCTTGTCTCCATTCTTCGTGTTTCTTGCCCCAAGAGCCCCATTCTCTCTCTTGACCAGAGCACTTAGCCCCAAAGTGTTGAGGCAAAAGTGTTGAGGCAAAAGCGTTGAGGAAGAGTGCAAGGCCACAAAAGTTCACCAATGTGATATTTGTGAACAAGACAGGTGATCAAGATCCCTTCTAACTAAATTATGACACATGTCTGGAAAGTTAATGTATCCTTGAGGTAAAATGGTAAAGGTATAATGATGGTATTGCCAACTGAAAGCAAATTGCTTCCGGTTGTCCTTATGGATAGGTACTAAGAAAAAGGCATTTGATAGATAATAATCACATGCCAGGTACCAGGATATGTGTTAATCTGATCAAGGAAGGACACCACATCTGGCATAGCATCTGCTATCAGTTTCACTACTTGATTGAGTTTTTTTTTTTTTCAATAGTCGATTGTCATTTTTCATGATCCACCTATCTTCTGCAATGGCCAGATATAGGAGTTAAAGGGAGATATGGTGAGAACCACCAACCATGCACCTTTCAAGTCCTTGATCGTGGGACTAATTTCTCAGGTTTCTCCAGTTATGTGATACTGTTTTGATTCACTCTTTTCCTTGGCAGAGGCAACTCTAAAAGGCTTCCATTTTGCCTTTCTGACCATAATAGCTCCAACTCCACAGGTAAGGAGAAAAACATGAGAATGCTGCCAACTTCTAAATATATCTATTCCAATTATATATGCTGGAACTGGGCAAGTAACTACAGGAGATATTCAGTGGACCCCTGAATTTACTGTGAGTTAGGACTTCAGCCAAAACTGCGAATCATCTAACTCCCATAATCACTTGCCTTAACTGGAGGGCCACAACGTTTCTTGGGGTCTCCTGGATTAAGTGTCAGTTCAGAACCATTTTCCAGTAGACCATGGCAAGTCTGATCATTACCTTTCCCCTGATATACAGTTACTCTTGTAACAAGCTGGAGGTTCCTCTGGAAAAGGACTGGGGAAAGGCTAACAATAGATCTCTTAGCTATTTTATCAGGGTCCTTCTTCAGGGGAACCTGGCCATTCCTTCACTCAAGGGGTCCAGGGCCTACAAAGTGGCTCAAGTCTGGAAATTGGTTTGTGGGCCAAAATTCCCTTTTGCCAAAATTCACTATATCCTTTCTTTCATTTGTCTGAGAAAATTTCTGCTTATACAGATCAAAGAAATATTTGGTAGGCTTCTTTTCTATTTCATGCTTGGAAACACAATGATTGGTTAGTCAGTATCCAAGGTCCGTACAAGTCAAACCACCATAAAATTCACTTTGCCTGTGCTGCCCATAATGGGTCAGGCAATTAAGGACAGACATAGTTTTGTCTATGCTGCCCATTATGATAACTAAGATCACCTTGCCTTTGGTGATTTAGTGCTGCCACCTGACCACCACTACTTCAGGGCCTGATTAAACCCACTGCATTTAATTCATCCAAGGGAGCAGCTGGTATAAGAAAAAGGAAGACAACAAGAGCTCTTCAAATGTGCTGGTGCCCCTCTCACTATTTAATGTCTTATAGGATAGTGAAAAGCATGCCATTTGGGCCTTCCCATCACACAGTATCAAGGTTTACACAGAGTATCCACTCTAGCATTGCAATTTCCCCAGGCCTTAAAATCCCTTCATTAACAGTACACCAAAGGATGACAGGCATCTCCAACTCCTTTTAAGTAGGTCATCTTTTCACAAACAAAAGTTTCAAACAAAATTTTGACAGTTTAAAAAAAACTGTGTGAGCTTCCATAACCTAGAATTTCTACTCCATGGGCCCATTATCAATAAACACAGACTGATCCAGTTTTCTTCTTCCATTGTTCTACACCCTTGAAATCCATTCTTCATACATATTTCCAAGATTTCTGCTTGAATGTATTAGCAAACTCATCAAGCTCTTTAGTAGCATAGTGTGCCTTGTCATGGACTATTCATTTGAATTCAATTTGTTTTAAAAATCCAATGTCTCTTTTAAAGCATAAAAATCTCTTTTAAAATCTAGTCTCTCAATTCTGGGCTCCTGTCAAATCAAAAATGACTTCAACACTTCCTTACTTCAAGAGGGAAGAATTTGGGCATAGCCACAATCAAATCAAAATAAACCCAAACCCCAACAGTATATATCATTCAATGTTCAGTATCTGAGATTCATTCATAATCTTCTGGGCCCCTCCAAAGAGTCTGGTTCACTCATGGCTCTACCCTAGGCAAACACCTCAGCAGATCTTGGCTTTATTCTTGGACATCCTGCCTTGATTAGGTTGTAGTAGTTTTCCATTGACTTTAAGTGCAGGACACAATTGCACCAAGGGACACCCTAAAGGATCTCTTACACTACAGATATAATCTTTCTCACCACCACTGTGGAAAATCAATTGAATTTCCTGTTGGTAATCTGGATCAATCACTCCTCCAAACTCTGATGTTAAGAGTAGGAGTTTGGATGTAATCACCCCTCCTAACCTTCATTAGCCTGTTGGTGTAAGGTCATCAGAAGCTCACCGTGGCCAGGGGAAAGTCTGAGCTTCCAGTTCAGTGGAATGTTTGTTGTGGTTCCTGGCAGAAGTGCTCTCAACTATGGAACCAAAAATGTCTAGGCCAGCAGAATTTAAGGTCATGAGAACAGGAAACTAAATTGTCCTAGTGGGTCACTAGGAGTGGAACTATTCCTTTTTCCGTCCCTTGAGTCCTCGACAAGTAGATCTTGACTATGTAGAAAAATATACCATATATCAAACATTGATGTCTTTTAGAATTTAGTGCCACCAGCCAGTGGATAGCAATTCCCACAATGGTTTCAGCCTTCCCAAGTCAATTGATAATTAAGAAATGCCCTACAATGGAATCTTATGAAGGCATTTTCTCAATTGATGGTTCTTCCTTCAAATAACTGTAGTTTGTGTTGAGTTGATGTAAAACTGGCCATGACTAGGCCAAAGGCATTAGATTCCCCTTGGGACCAAGGGGTTGTACAGGTGTTTGTAAGCCACATGATATGGGTATTGGGATTCAAACTGAGGTCTTCTATAAGAAGAATATGTGCCTCAGAGGCTCTCCAGCTATCTCTCCCACCTCTTTCTTATGATTTGAAAACCTTCACATTTTGCAGCAGACTGTTTGAAATATTTTTTTTAATGCTGGCTTTTAAACAGATCCATGAGACTTCTAAATATTGCTGTCAGATACTAGCTGTCAATTGTTTTCTAGAAGCTGATTTGTATTCGTTGGTTGTGGGTCTTTCATGGTCTGTATGCTTTACCACCCTTGTTTCTTCTTTCTTCCCTGGTCTTGTATTCCTTCCCTCTGTCCCATCTCTCCCCCATCTTTCTTAGTGGAGAGCTTTGGAGGAAGCTGGTGGGAGAAAGCAGCTAGATAAACTGCTGCCTCCAACAGTCGTGACACATTTTCTTCCTCAAGAGGCTATAAAAGAGGGCTACTGGTATAAAAGAGGACATACCTCAAAGCTCTGTGGAATATATTTTTCTTTGTGTGTTTTTGTTTGTTTGGGGTTTTTTGGATCCAATTTTATTTAAGGTGTCACCATGTAACCCTGGCTGGCCTGAAACTTCCTATGACCTGAAAAGGGCAGAAATTGACCTAAGTCTGACTACACAGTGCTGGGATTAAAGGTGTGGCCCCTATCCCTGGTTTGCCACGGGACAGTGCCTGAAGACACTGGATAGTCCGTTCTCTCTCTGTGTTGTGTGGGTGTCTGATTGTAGTTGTGCCTTTATATATTAAATTAGATATCCAAGTCCGCACAGCCTTGTAACTTGATTTTGCACTCCTAGTGCATGCTTAATCCTATAGTAAATGCATACTGTACATTTCACTCTGTCTAGTGGCTACATGGCAATTGATCTGTGCCCTTCTCAAGGTGCAACTGACAGAAACCATCATAGTCCTTCAGATGGAACTAAATATAAGGTGGCTTGCTCTAGCTCTTCTACCTTTGCTCTGCATGAAACATGGTTTATGAAACTCACTGAATCTTGTTGATTTTCAGATCAAGGTTTGCCTTGACACCTTTAACCAACCTGCTACAGGGAAGAACCACACTAGCAAATACAGTGGCATATGTGTAGAAGCCAGAAACACAAGAGTGATGGGGCCAAAGCATTCAAAGGAAAAGATATTATGTCCTATTTAAGTTGTCTCCTGATTTGCAAGTGTGTGTGTGTGTGTGTGTGTGTGTGTGTGTGTGTTCATGCACTGGTGCATGCGAAAGCTCTATATAGTTTTTGGAAAAGGTAGCAAGAAATACTTCCAACAGGCCTCGTCCAGTCCACTTTCAGTCATATCCTTTTCCATTCTTCCTCAGTATGTATTGCTTTCAAGGTCATACATGATATGTTTTGTTCAGATACTGACTTTTTCTGAGTCTTTTGAGGAGTTTAACAGCAAGGTCTACCTTCTGTGAGGGTATGTGTTTCACATTCCCAGTCTTCCTGTATAAGACTAGGTTACTGTTTAATTCATCATAGACCTTAAGAAATTTTAGTGTGGTCCCTGTAATAGTTCCTGTCTAAAATACTTCCCCAGAGGTTCCTATATTGAAGGCTTGGTAGCCAATGGGGGGAGAGAGGTCTTTGAAAGGTGATAGGTATTAGGTTTCAAACTCAGAGCAAATGGCTGAGGTGCCTATTTAACATATCAAAGCAGACCTGGCTGCCAGGTTCTCCCTGCATCCTTCAGTCCCTATCTGTTACAGGACCCCACACACACACACCAGCTACCATACTGGGTCCACTACCTTGGACTCTCCAGCCCAGGAGATTGGGCTACTCTTTCCTATATAATCCTATCATTTGGTTGCTGACTCTTTTTGTACCTTTTTGGCCTCCTTGCTCCCTTTTCCCTTCCCCTCCTCAGCAAGCTCAGTCTGGTCATCATCACTCTGGACTCTCCCAGAGGTCCCTCCCTCTGACCATTTTCTTCCTTATATATACAGTAAATCTTCATCATCCCTAGGAACAATCACGAATCCTTTTTCTTTTCCTCTTCTCTTCTCTTCTCTTCTCTTCTCTTCTCTTCTCTTCTCTTCTCTTCTCTTCTCTTCTCTTTTCTTCTCTTTTCTCTTTCCTTTTTTTTATTTGTTGGAGATTTCAAGAGAGGAGACCCAGATGGAGGCGGAGGCAGGACAGTTTAGTAGGAGTTATAGTAGAGGGAAGTACCACTCATGATCAAAAGAAGTTCTCAATCTGAGGTCACAGATGCCTCAGAGTTAGTGGGCATTCTAGGAGAGAAATAGTTTATAGATTCCTGGAAAATGAGTTCCAATTGTTCTTGAATTTTTTTTTCTTGAAAGTAAGATCTTTCTGTCATCGTGACAAAAACATCTCACACAAGCAACTTAAAAGGAGGAAAGATTCCAGTTTTGTCTCACAGCTTTGCAGGTTTCATGCTGTGGGCACTTGGCTCTGTGGCTCTTGGGTCTGTGATGAACTAGAACATGAAGACCGACAGCTTACTGGGGAGCAAAATGGTAAGGGGCTTCTCTTATGGCTGCAGGGGCAAGGTGGGGAAGAGAAAAATCTCTTCAAGGTATACCAAAATTGTCTGCCTCTTTCATCTAGATGACCTGAAATTTTCACCTCCCAAAGACCCACACCTTTGTTTATTGTTGTATCAGCTACAAGTCGAGTCTCTGGGGAGACACAAACCATAACATGAACCACACTAAATTTTCTTATGGTCTGTGATAAGTGCTGGAAACATTTACTAAGTAAAACTTTCCTAAAAGGGCTCCTGTGCAGAGCCATGCACCATCATGGTGAAACTGCCTAATATGAGGCTGCTATTTGGGAAGGTGGACAGAAGTTTGCCTATGGAAGTTATCTCATGAAATATCCAGAATTTGTTTGTATACAGAAGGTATTTTTTTTTCTTTTACAATGCTCTTTTGGCCAGTTTATCCATCCTCCTTCCTCCCTTCCTCTCATTTTCCTTCCTCCACTACCTCTGGCTTTGATTTAACTGGGAAACTTATCTATCACTAAACTTAACCTTCTCCAGTTTTTGTTTTTGATTTTTAATTTACCTAATGTATTTCTTGAAAAGATTGAGATTCCTGTCCCTCTCTTCTCTCCCCACCACAAAATATTCATCACTTTTCTTTTCCTGTTTTCCCCTTCCTCTTCTCCTGTCCCTGCCTCTCCACTCCCCTTCCCTTACCATCACACCCTTTTCCCTTTTTCTTCTTCTCTGTCTTTCTCTAGTGAAGACATCCTTAGGCCTAAAGCATCCTGGTGATCAACCAATGGGACAGTCTTTTTTGCTCAAGAGTTGAGCTTCCTGATTAAGAGTAGAGATCCCAATCTCAGCTCTCCTGGCTTGTCTTCCTGCCTTAAAGCTTGAGTCAACACAGGATGAATCTAATTCAACAAAGCAAAACAAAAGAACGGGACAAGGTAGTAGAGGCAGTATGCCACCTAAAAAGCAGCTACTTTGTGGAAAATTTCAAGCCTACCTACTATGTGATATTTGTACATGGTCCTATCCTTGGACACAGCACTCAAACTCTTAAGCCATCTTCCCTGTAAAACTTAAAAATCGTGCACCAGATAGTCTATTCTCTGCTCATATATGTTAAGTGCATAGTTGCATATTCATATAGTTGCATATGTGCTTAATTATATAAGCTGTAATTAATATGTTAGTTACACATTAATTATCATATTAAGTAGTATTTTCCTCATAAGAGTCCTGAAATATATTTTAGTTTTAACCTGTTATAAGTGAGAAGACTGAAGTTGTTACTGAGTGTTCTACAGAACTGAACATTGTTTTATAATTTTATACATAAAATTCCAGCATAATTTATTCCAGCATAATAATGAGGAAGTAATAACTAAAAGCGTACCTTATAGTATTTATATTGAGAAAATATTACCAGCTTGAGGTTAAAACATTTGATTTTACATTCCAAACTCTAGAATCATGATCCTCATGTGAATGTAATGAAAAATTACAGCAGGAAGACAAAAACAGTTACATTTCTTTTATTTGCCATGAAATCAATGTAATCTTTGACTGCTTCAGGTCTCATTTAATAATATATATGTATCTCCTCAGCTGGAATCATATTGCTAATGCCATGTCATACACACTCAGAAGCAAAACAAATAGTTGTTTTTTAAATTAAGACAAGATGTCTCTATGTAGTCCTGGCTATCCTGGAACTCACTGTGTAGACCAAGCTGGTGTCAGACTCCCAGATACATGCCTACCTCTGCCTCCTAAGTGCTGGACTTAAAAGTATGTGCCACCATGCCTGGCTATAAATACTGTTTGAAATAAGAATGTGAGCATTGTTGAGTTCTATTGCCAATATTTAGAGTTTTGATGTTCTTTGTCAGTATGTGGCTTTTTAACATTAAATTTTAGTTATAAAAAGTCAAGCATGGTGGATTACATGGGAGCTCAAGGTAGGAGAATTAGGAGTTCAAAACCATCTTCAGCTGTGTAGTAATACAAGGCCAGCCTGGGATATGTGAGAGCCCATCTCAAAGCAACAAAAGGCTTAACTATAAGCTGGCTAGATATGGCTCAGTTATTTAGAGTGCTTGCTGTTCTTGCATTGGACCTAAGTTTGGTTGTTAGAGCACAAGTTGCATGCCTTGCAATTCCTGTAACTCCAGATCCAGAAGACCTGACCCCTCTGGCCTTCTTGAGGACCCGTACTCACATATATAAACCTTTCCTTCAACCCCCCACATATGCATAATCAAAACTAGTAAAAATATATTTTTAAAGAGAGATTGGGTATTACTGACACAGAAGTCTGGGAGTGGGTCAGTGACATAATCTTTTACAGATCACTTCTTTCCAGACTTACTTACTTCTTCATTTTAATAGTTGACCATCTTAGAAAATTCTTGTTTTTGATGTCCCTGGAGTTTTTAATATCTATAGAGCCTGGACATTTACTATTATATAACATACATGCTAAAACTGTTTTTTTTTTTTTCCTTTTGATTTTTCGAGACAGGGTTTCTCTGTGTAGCCTTGGCTGTTCTAGAACTCGCTCTGCAGACCAGACTGGCCTCAAACTCAAAGATCCATCTGCTTCTGGCTCCTGAGTTCTGGGATTAAAGGCATGTTACCACTACCCAGACATGCTAAAACTTTTTTAAAATCCATATCCCATACGTTTTAAATATGTACATGTATAAACAGTTAAATTACTTATATTTTTATAATGAGCTACCAGCACACATATACCCTTTTGTCTGTTGTTTGTTATATTAATCTCTGAGGAGGAACTTTAGCTATTTTGGAGGCCCTACTGTTTGCTCAACTCTATGGTCACCAAACCCTTCTGAGAAACTTCTGACAGAGATGTAGCATGATATAAAAGGCAAAGATTTGTTTATTTAGCCAAGCCAAGACAGAGTAAGTATAGGACCTGACCCAGGTCCAGGGTCTGTATATTGATCATCATCTACATACTTGATGAAGCTCTATCAAATCACCTTCATTGTTATTTACAGATGCTGACTTTCCCTCCTTCCAAGAAGTTAGAATACCAGCCCTTCAGTACTGTCCTAGTCTTGACAAGCAGGGCACACTTTAAACTGAGCTCCTCAGTTATTTGCATAGCTATCTGTATGCTAGAGAAGTTCCCTTCCTACACTTGGGGCTCCTTCCATCCCATTTGCCATTCAATTTTGCACATGAGCAAAGCTGTTTCTGTCTTCTGGAGGAGGCTGAGTATTTGTCTCTGCTTCCCTTGATTGAGACATCCCGGCCCTGTTTTCCTTGGCACTTGCTCCTCCAGTTATGGTGCTGGCACAAGCTCTACCTGCAGCATCCTGTTACTCACTAGTGCTAAAAATAACCAAGATCCTGGGTGAGACGTCATATATAATTCATGGGTTTGATTTATTAATCTTTCCATTAAGCAGGAGAATGACATTTTTGCTGGCTTCATTCCAGTCTGCTTTATCTTCAACATTTAGAATTCCTATTAACTTGAGAATCCTCTCTCTCTCTCTCTCTCTCTCTCTGTCTCTCTCTGTCTCTATGTCTCTATGTGTGTGTGTGTATGTGTTTGTGTGTAGTGTGGGCATGTATATGTACACAAATGTGCAATATGTCAGTTTATTATTACTTCAGTTGCAGTAATGTCAAAAGTATTGCCTCTTATAACCCCCTTGATTGTCCACTTATGCCTTACTTCAGACCCTCAGCAGGAGTGTCTGAAAGCAGCAGGTAGCAAATACATGTTGCTGATGATACAGATATCGAGCCAGAATGAAGAAGAATAGCTGTGTCTTTCTTGTGTATAGCCTTAAAGTTAAATTTATGTCTACCAAGTGAGAGGGGACAGCAGTGGGAAGCCAGCTCATTCATCCAGTATTGATTTATTGTATGCCCCATAAGTTCTGTGACGCATAGAACTATAAGCAAGTTGACCCCCACCCTGCAAGAGATAACAGTTCTATTTTCATGCATCCCCTCCTACCCAGTAAATCTTTATTATAAATTAAAATCTTTTCCTACTGCTCTGTTCATACCAGAGTTCACCTTGAAAAGAATGAAAATTGTCTGACTGCTCTGTAAGACCGACACACCCTACTTCAGCTTCATGGCCTCCACTACACTCTGGGAATCTTTCATCGCCACTCCATAGTTCTTTGGGTGTGATTAAGCACTCCCAAGAAGAAAGGGATTGTTTCTGTGACATTGAAACAATAAATGGAGGGGAGTATACCATCCTATTAGAAGAATTCTAGTGTTCTCCCATTTGAGTGGACACACCACTAACTTCAGAATTCTGCTATCTCGATACCAGAGGGACTTTTGAAACATGATCATGTTGTTATGAAGGTAAGCTTGCCTTGACTTGAATATGATGTCATGGACACATTGGAATTTCATAGGAATTGATTTGCTTATTAAGTTAATAATTGTCCTTCAATCATTTGTTAATATAAGACAGGTCACTTTATGTTAGTATAGTATCCATAATTAAGGAAAGGGAATAAGGGTATCCATGGAATCAGAAATGTAATCAAAACTTAGTGTTGTGTGTTCATTTTATACTATTTTTAAACTGTTTTTTAATTCACCATTTAAAGGAAGATCCAGTATTGATTTCAAATATTGAGCATATAATTTTAAACTAGTATGTTATAATTTAATTTAATCCATAGATACCTATACTTCTTGTGTGTGTGAATGTGTGTTATATTTATGGAGGCAGGATTTTAATGTCAAAGGTCAACCTCAATTACTCTCCATCTTGTTTTTGAGACCGGGTCTCTCCCTGAACTTAGAACTTGCTGATTCAGCAAGATTGGCTGGAAAGGATGCAGCCAGGATCTTCATGTCTCTGCTTCTCTACAGTTAGTGTTACACATTTGTAACTCCATGGTTGTCCATTTACAGACATCCTAGGGCTCCAAACTTGAGCTCTCATGCCTCTATATCAAGCTCTTGATCCATTGGGCCCTTTCCCCATCCTCATTTCTCTCAATTAGCCAAATTTATCTTTCTTGTGAGGGTCCTTGAAGTTTCTCTAGAACTGACCCTCCCCCACCCTATCTTAGGCACAAACGTGGCTTGATCAGAACCATTTAAAGTACCATATCCTCCTGAATATCCAGCGCTTTAGGAAATGGAAACTTGTGACAGTCCACGTCTATACCTCCTTGGAATTTTCGGGAGTCTGGGATGGAAAATGCCTTTACTTTTCTTCTGGGATTGCCATCTTTTAGCTTGGCAACCATCAGGCATAGATCCAAGGGTTCCCATTTGTGATGGTTTGTATATGCATGGCCCAGGGTGTGGCACTATTAGGAGGTATGGCCTTGTTGAAGGAAGTATGTCACTGTGGGAGTGGCCTTGGAGACCCTCCTCCTAGTTGCCTGAGGTTGCCCAGTCTGTTTCTGGCTTTCATCAGATGTAGAACTCTCAGCTCCTCCTGCACCATGCCTCCCTGGATGCTGCCATGCTTCAACCTTGATAATGGAATGAACTCTGAACCTATAAGCCAGCCCCAATTAAATGTCATTTATAAGACTTACCTTGGTCATGGTGTCTGTTCACAGCAGTAAACCCCTAACTAAGACACCATTAATTAAGGAAAAGAAAACCTTGAATTTCATAGAAGGACCTGTCTTGGAATTAGATCATTGTAGTGAAAACTATGGCTTAGGGATTTTTGTAGTAGACAGGTTTATATCATCATTGGGCCTCTAAATAGACCCTTGAGCTCCTCAAGAACACAGATACAAACTACTATAACCTTAGTAGTATTACAAAATGAATTCATTGTTTTGAAGTTCTTAGTCCAAGTAATTGTGTTCCTTCTGGCCGCTGTAGGGAAAAACCTACTGCATTGCCCTCACAGGCCTCGAGGGGCTGTTCCTTCATTCCTTTGCTTGTGGCTAGGCACCTCTACTTCTATTCATGTAATCATGGGTCTTTTGTTCTACTCAGGCTGTTTTCTCAATTATAGGGAACTTGTGATTAAACTGGACCTTCCTCACCTATCTAAGACAAACGACGCATCTCAAAATCTCACCACAAGAATAAAAGGCTCTTTTCCACTGTGTATGAAATATACTGCCAGGTCCTAGAGATGAGTGTGTGACTGTCTTTGTCAAGGAGCATTAGTTGTCATACCAAAATGAGCATATGTATTTCTTTTTGGTTAAAGCTAATGTGATTTGAAATATTGTCACTTATAACCAAGAATCTGAAAAAAATCTGCTATATTAAAGACCATGAGATACCAAAATAATTTAGATATTGGGGAAAGATAAACATTTAATTTTTTATTCATTTTATTTTTATGTGTATGAATGTTTTACCTAAATGTATATATGTGAACCACATGTCTGTCTGTTGCTTGAGAGGTCAGAAGAGGATACTGGAGAGCTTGGAATAGTAGGTATTGATAATTGTGAGCTGTTGATAAATGTGGCTGTTGGGAGTTGAACTCGGGTCTTTAGCAAGAGCAATAACTGTTCTTATTAACTAAGTCATGAAGCCTTTTCCTTTTAAAAAACATTTAAAAATTTTTCACAAGATTGTAAAATTATTATACATGTAAGTTTAAAGGGCTCCAATAGTTTTCTCTCCCTTAATCTTTGTTCGTTTGTTTTAAGACAAGGTCTTTTGTAGCTCACACTAGTGTCAGTAGGTGTCTCTCTCTGAGTTCAATGCCAGCCTGGTTTGCATAGTAATTTCCAGGCCAACTAGAGCTTTACAGTGAGACCCTATGTCTGTGCCTGTCTCTGTCTCTCTCTGTCTCTCTCTCTCATACACACACACACACACACACACACACACACACACACACACACAATGACAACTTGTGATGCAGTCCACTGAGTCTTTTTTTTATCACCACCACCAGCAGCAGCAGTAACAATAGCACCACCACTCCACCATCACTATCATCATCATCAACAGGGTCTCAGTGTGTAGCTATGTGGAGCATGGAACTTTCTGTGTAAGTCCATCTGTCTCTGCTTCCTGATGCTGGGATTATAGGCATGTGGCCCATTCCTGCTTGGAATTTTCTTTCACACAACCTTGTTCTCACTCAAGTCCACCTCTAAATACCTTGCTTCTAGTAGCTTGTTATATTCTTAAGAACTTTCCCATGTGTTTTTTCTTCTATTTTATTTAATTCCTTTTAACTATCATTTTTCTCACTTTCAAACATATTTTTTCTATTAAAAAAATTTGTGTGTGTATGTATATAGGCCATGCATATACTGCTGCCTGTGGAGACTAGAAAAAGGCACTGGATCCTCCTGGTGTAGAGTTACAGATCATTGGGAACCCCAGGAAACTTGGCTGTTGGTTTCGGAACTCCTGTCAGAAAGGCTGCAAGTGTTCTGATTTCTTCTTCAGCACCATGTGGGCCTTTCTTCAACTTGAATGGTTTTACTTTGTTTTCAGTCTGTGAAGTTTTGGCTTTTCTCTCCATCCTTAGGGACCCAGAACAGTTCAAAAATTTTTTAAATAACATGCTTCCATTCTACAGAATATTTTGTGATAATTCTCATGACTGGCGTCTAATAAACATGAATTCCCATTCCACCCTAAATGAGTGAATCAATCTCTCTTGCAGAGCTGTTTTTATTCTCTGCAGTTTTATGTAAATAATATAGCCCTTGATTCCTTTCCTGAAAAGCTTATACAATAATATTTTTAGTCTTTAAGTACTCATGCATATTTCAACCTCATCATTTTAAAATTGAAATATGGCTTTGCCAGTCCATTTTGACTTTTTGCTCATAAAGCTACATTGTGTATGCTTCCTACTTGCTGAATGGCACTTAACTATAACATTTTATCTATGACAATTTACTCTAACAAGAGAAACCTCTTTGCTTGAACCAGAATGCCAGAAATAACCATCTTTTTATCTTTTATTATATTTTACCCATTTAAAAATAATGGTTTAACAGTATAACAAGTATTAAAATCATAGAACGATTTTTCAAATATAATATTTTTCTCATCCCTTGATTTGTAGGAGTTTTTCTATGTATGTACCAAATCTACATTATAAGCTACTGCTATGGCCTTGTGCTCTGACCTATGTCTCAGCTTTGTTCACCTCTCATATGCATTTTCTGCCTTCTTTGCTGTGATTTGGATGCTGCAACATTGCACATATTGAGAATGTGCTCTTCCCTCACTATTTTGTTCCCTTCCCCATTTTTGTCTTCTACTTTGTTCACACCATACTAATACAGCCATGCTACTTTCTGTCATTGCAAATGAAATCTTGAGATAAATTCTTTCCTTATGGTGGTTCATGCAGCCCAGAAATATTAATATCTTTATTTTTCTGCGATCAGGAATAAACCAATGAGACTGATGAAAGAAGCAAGGACATATATGAAATTATTTTGTGCCATATGAACAGGATTTTAGGGAGAATATTTTTTTATGAGACTATGGTCTGAAAAATGTTCAGAGAATGAAATAAGATGTTTATCCTTGGGCTAAAAATTCCTGATTGTTGTACTTATTCTTTCTTAGTTGTCACTTCTCTTCCTTTTTTAAGAAGACTGCATTTTATTCTTCAATTATATCTATGTATGTGCTTACATGTAAGTATACAAATGCCAATGCATTCCCCACAGAGGGTGGAAAATGGTGGGGTTGGGTTCTGAAGAGATGGTTCAGGGATTAGGAACTCTTGCTGCGCTTCCAAAGTCTGATTGCACCTTCCATGTCTGGTGCCTATAATGCCAGTTGTAGGGTATCTGATGCTCTCTGTTCTCCAGGGGCACCTGTGTCCATGTGATACACATGAACTCATTCAGGCACACACTTACATACACAGAATGAATGAATGAATGAAAAAATATTCTTTATAAATCAGGGCTAAGGAAATGACTCTGAGTACTTGTTGCTATTGCAGAGGACTCAAGTTCAGTTCCCAGGACAACCATGTATAACTCTAGTTCATGGAATCTATCCTCTGTAGGCACCAAGCACTCGTGTGTAGCATATACCTACATTCAAGCAAAACACACATATAAAAAAGTTAAACAAATCAATCTAAACTTACAAAAAGCACTTAGAACAAAAGAAGAGGACATTGGATTCCCTGGAGCACTAGTTACGAGAAGTTGTGAGATGCTTGATGGGGTTGAGGACCAAATTCAGGGCACTCTGGAAGATGTAGCAAATATCCTGAACATCTGAGCCATACTTAAAGGTACTGCTCCTTTTCTTCTGCTTTGTACATCATCTCCCAAAGTGTGGAGTCCTTAGCATCGTCCTCTCGTTCCCCTGCCCATGTATTAGCTCTCTCCTAATTTTGAGTGTCCTAACCTCTTTCTTATTATCTTTTGTGTTACACATATCTGACCAATGTCATAGATCTGAGACTAACTTGTGTTCCTTCCCTTGCTTTTTGTTGTTTTTCCTACAGTGTCTCCTCTTCCTTGCTGTGATTCCCAATTTCTTTTTGTCCTAGGCCTTATCAGGTGTCACTTAATACGATGTAAATTTAATCCTGCATGGATCCTTGCTTCGAAATGGCATTCATCACCTCCCTTCCTTTGTCAACTGTGACTCTCTAGTCTAGCTACAGAAACATCTTTGCATCTTAACTTCTGTTCCTCAGCTGGTAACTGAATGGGCCATTGCCTCTGACACTTCTTGTAAAGCAGTGGTTCTCAACCTCACTAATGCTTCAAGCCTTTAATACAGTTCCTCATGTTGTGGTCATCTCCAACCATAAAATTATTTTTGTTGCTAATTCATACGTATAATTTTGCTACTGTTTATGAATCCTAATATAAATATCTGATATTCAGGGTATCTAATATGTGACCCCCACAGAGTGATCGTGATCCACAGGTTGAGAAGCACTGCAATAGATGGTAGTTTCTTTCTTCTTCTAAGCCTTCTTTCTTAGTATTCCCTTCTGACCACCATCAATCTTCCTGGGTAAATACAAGAGCATGAACATTCTCCTAGGTGTGGTTGAGAAGTTTTCTATTGTAGATATGAGAAGAGAACAACCAGAGGAATCTGAACATGGCCAGCAGGATAGATTGGACTATCAGGAGTTGGGGCAGGGGGTGGCGAGAGGATATAGAAAGAGGGAACAAGAAAGAGGGCAAATGGATGAAGGGAAGAGCCAAGGACCAAGAAGAAAACCATGAGAGTGAGTAGCCAAATGGCTGAGTTATATAGGAAAGAGAAGCTGGGACAACGGATCAGGGACTGGAGAGGTTTAGGGTAGAAGATAAGAAGTGCTCAGGTCAGTTCTCCAAAGGAGTCTGTATCAGGTACTGATGGCCAGTGTCTGCTTTGATATGTTAAAGAAGCTCCTCAGCCATTTGGCCTAGGTTTCTTTGAGATATAACACTTTCTATTAGGGCAAACAAGTCCAGTCCTGTCACTGGTGGGTCTCCCTGTAATCTCTGAAACCTGTTAGACTATTACAGGCCCTCTGTGGCCATTCACATTCTCCACCTCAGTTCCTGTCTATGCACCACCCTCAGGCTCAGCCTCTTGGTTTCTCACCCTTTTTTTCAGCATGCCAAGTCCACCAGTCTTCTCTCTTTGCACATTATAATGATATTTCTGTGACTGGAAAATGCTCTTCTAAAGTCACACTGATCTTTTCTAGGGTCTCCTTTCAAGATGCTCCACATTCCTGAACTTATGCAGTGTTTCTGACACACACTCCTAAGCAGGTGAGGTAGCTGTATAAGGTCATTGTCAGTAAGCGGTATGTGGGGGACCCCACCTTGTCATGGTGATTTCTGCTTAACAACTTAGCAGTCTTTTTTACTCAGGTTGTCTCACTGAAACCAAAGAAAGTGAAAGTGATTCAGTGACAGTTTCTTCCACACTGCCTGCCTCTGCTTTTCCGTGCACCAGTTTAGCTGTGTAGGAAGAGAGGGAAGGTGTCCTGTGTAACACCAGCTGCCCAGCACTGAACATCCTTTTCTCATGATGTTTAAATCAGAAAGCCTGCTTATGAGCAACTTTTTAAAAACTAAGTATTTTTAATATGCATGTTTGTCTGCATATATGCATGTGTACCAGGTGCATGACTGATGCCCATGGAGGTGAGAAAGGGTATTGGGTCCCCTGGAACTAGATGATTGTGAGTGGCTATGTGAGTGCCAGGGACCTAAGTCAGGTCTTCTGAAAGAGCCCAAGTGCTCTTAATTGTTACGTTACAGCCATCTCCAGCACCTGTGCATTGTTGGCGCTGGCCATTTCCTTAGCTTGACCCTCTAAGTCTCACAGGTACCATGAGTACCTAGTGCTCTGGCTATAAATTAATTCTCTTTGTGTATAGCATACTTAGATACTATGTGGGTAGCTGGCAAATAAATCCATTTCTGATAAAGTAGCATCTGGAAATATTTATTTATTGTCATATATTCTTTTGAGTGGTATTGGGTAACCTTTAAAGATCTTTTATCTTCTTTTTGCTTCTCACCACACCAGTCACCACACATACTAATCATTCTTTTAATCAATTAGCCCATTAAATAATTAATTCTTGGGTGTTTTTTTTTCTGAGATGAGGTCCCTCTATGTATCCCTGGCTCTCATGAAATTCTTCTTAAACCCACAGAGGTCCACCTGCCTCCTGAGTACTGACATTAAAGGCATACACCACCCTGCCTGATGTTCTTTTTAATTTTTTTAAAATTGTCATTGCCAATTTTTAATTGAAAACCCCTTTTTAAGATTTATTTTATTTTGTGTATGCATCCACATTCTTATATGTACATGTTCCTGCAGAGTCCAGAAGATAATATTAGATCCCCTGAAGTTGGAGGTACAGGTCTTTGTGAGCCACCTGATGTGTGCGTTGGAATCCTAACTCCAGTCAACTGAGAGAGCAACAGTAACCTCTCTCCCTCTTTTTACCTGATACTGTTTTCTTATTGTATTTACCCCATTTTATCTGGGTTATTCTGTTGTTGCCGTTCATGAGTGTTTAAATTATTTTTACTAGAACACAATAAAAACTCCTAGAAAAATAATCAAAGGGAGAATTATATAGTGTATTTTTGATCCTATAGAATCAAAAGTATATTTTCAGTTATTAACAACTTCTAAAAACCCTTGGTTTATATCAAAAACCTACCTCTTTCCTAAAGCCTACTTGACTCTCTTTGACCCAAGGACTCACTCATTCTTAATTTCAATTCTTATAGTTTATTAATATCTTGTAAACATACTAGTTAAGTAGAATTATCCACTCGAATTCTCTTAATTGAGAGCTGTTGAGAACCTGTTAAGCATGTACTTAAGTGGACTGCAGAGAATCCAGACATTTCTCAATAGTGCTCAGAAGTATTTTCACCCCAACTTACTTCCCTTCTTTATACCAAATTGCTAAATAGGTTGTCAAAAAAAATAAATAAGAAAGAAAGAGTCCACAGTAGGTCACTGTTGCCTATTAGCAAACGTAGTAACGAGCCATATCCAAATCACTGTTGGGGCCCTGTCATTGTCAATGGAAGCAGAAAGGCCTCCCAATGGGTGTCTGTAGGAACTCAACTAGAACACCTGCTACTGAGTATGAGGTGGGGGCAGGGTAGCTGAGCATGTGTCATGCCCATGCCTTCTGGTGGTGAAGGGATCTTGCCTGGAAATCATTTGACTTCAAGAATTAGAAATTCACTTAAACTAGTTCACAAAGAAGTGGTTTGTGGTACGCGAAACAACGCATTTACTCAAATCAGTGATTCATGATTACACAAGCATGAGAATGGCACAGAGCAGGCTTAATGCGAATGACACAGAGCAAGAGAAAGACACAGAGGTGGCTCTTTCCTGTTATCTTTTTATTTTCCCTGTTAGCAACCACTAGGCTCTCTCCCATCTCCACTGCACCTGGTTTCTTTGGAACAATCTTTACCCTTTTAAGATATTATTAATATTATTTAGTAGTAGTACTTGTTTGTATGTGTGCGTGCCTGTGTATGTATATGTATACACATGTAGAAGCATGTGCCACGACATACATGTGGAGGTCAAGAAGACAACTTTGTGAAGTAAGACCTCCCCTTCTACTGTGGGTTCTAGAGATAGAATGCAGGCCATTAGACTTGCACAACATGTGTTTTTATGTGACATGGAGCCACCTTGCAGGTCCTCCTCTCTAACAATGTTTACTGCTTTTACAGGGCTCAAAACAATCCCCAACTCACTATCTTATAGGTTTCAAGCCACCATTGACTGACAGCACTGTCTGTGGGTCTCCAGTGAGAGGCTTTTCTTTGTGTTTAGTTGGATGGTAGTGGATGACTTTATGTCAAGTGTTCAAGTTTGTCCATAGTAGTATATTCAGAATCAGGCCACATATCATAAAAATCAATACTTGGTCCTATCTTTTCAAGAAGTTTGTGAATAGAATTCAACATTTGTCTCTGCCTTAGTTGTCCTGTCCAGTAGGACATTAAACAGGGGTCCGGGGAGATCACCTGAAAGAGCCGACACAAAGAATGGTGATCTTTCTATAGTCTGACCAAATCGCAATTTTTACTTTTTCACACAGGGGTTATATACACAAAAAGGCAGGATGTGGGGAAGGGGATGATGCAGGAGTGTAGGTGTTCAGGGGGAGTACAGATATCTTCCAGAACAGAGTGTCAGCTGGGTGAAGGTTCAGGGGAGAAATCACTATGACTCCGCCTATGATTCACTTGTCCTTATCTAAGTTGGTGCTATCCACCAAGGTTACCTATCTACAACGTCTGTGACTATTCAGCCTGGCAATTTTCCACCAAAGCTGCTTGTTTACAATAGCTTCTAGCCATCTGTTTCAGTGTTTTTCCACAGAGACCCAAAACTTTGTGTTAGCAGACATATATGTCAGGCCTATTGCTGTTTTTTAGGCCTATGGCTGATTCCAGGCCTTCAGTGTATAAGCAGGGCTGCCCCTGACACTTAGCTATTTTTCCCAGTGTCATGATAAAATGTTTGACAGAAACAACTCATTAGGGAGTGAGTATTGCAGCTCACAGTTTGAGTGGACACAGTCAATCATGGCAGAGAATGTGTGGTGGGAAGAGGTGCTGACAGCTAGCCACAGTGCATCCCAGACCAGGAAGTCAAGTGTGAGCAGAAAGTGGAGTCATGCTATAGACCCTTAAGGACCTTCTCCAGTGACCCACTTCCTGCAGCAAAATTGTACTTCTTAAAGTTTCCCAAACCTTTGCAAACAATGCCAGTGGCAGAGAGCCAAGTGTTCAAATACAGAAGCCTATAGGAGTCACTTGACATTCAAACCCCAGCATACCCCAAGCTTCATGAAAAGTTCAATGTGCTATATGCACTGGAGACTTGCCAGTAAGACATATAAAAAAATGTAACATATTAAGAGTGTTTCATGGCTTCCTTGTCTTTCTCTTGTCCAGTTTAGCATGCTATATAAAGAGACAATAAAGAGACATACACATTTCACCTTGACCTTAAGATGTTACCACTTTGTCACCCATATGATATGAGAAAAAATTTTAAGAATTAATTCTTATTGTCGGTCACATGGTTAAAAATCAACCTCATACATGTTTGGGTGTAATCTGGGATTGTGACCTTCAAAGAGCATATGGAGGAATTTGAGGGGACCAATAGAAAGCTAAGCAAATGATACACGGGAAAGTGAAATGTGAGCTTCAATATAAGGAAGATGATAAGCTTGTTTAGCCTGGAGAATAAAAAGCATCCTAATCACAGTCTCCCTCACTCCTCTTCACCCAGTCTCATCCTTACAAATCCCTCCCCCACTACCCATCCCCTTCTCAGAGAAGGGAAAGACCACCATGGGTAGCAACCCACCCTGGCATATCAAGTCTCAGCAGGTCTAGTCACATCTCCCACTGAGGCCCAGCAAAGCAGTCCAGCCAGGGGAAGGGGATCCAATGGCAGGCAAAAGAGTCAGAAACAGTCCCCACTCCAATTGTCAGGGGACCCACATGAAGACCAAGCTGCACATCTGTTACAAATGTGTAAGGGGCCTAGGCCCAGACATATTCAATCTTTGGTCGGTGGTTCAGTCTCTGTGTGCCCCAATGGGATCAGGTTACTTGACTCTGTTGGTCTTCCTGTGGACTCCTTGACCTCTCCAGCTAGCTCAATCCTATCCCCTGACTCTTCCCCAAGACTCCACCAGCTCTGCTTGATATTTGGCTGTGGGTCTCTGCATCTGTTTTCATCTGCTGGTGGATGAAGCCTCTCAGAACACAGTTATGCTAGGCTTCTGTCTACAAATACAGCAGAGTATAATTAGTAGTGTCAGGGGATGACTCTCTCCTATAGGATGAGTCTCAAGTTGGGCCAGTCTTTATTTGGCCACTCCTTCAGTCTCTGCTGCATCTTTATTTTTTGGCATCTTATAGGCAGGAAAACTTTTGGGTTCAAGGTTTTATAGGTGGGCTGACATCTCCCTCCATCCACAGGAAGTCTGGCTTGGCTACACAAAGTGACCATTTCTGTCTCCATATCTCCAGCTACTGGGAATCTCAGCTAGGGTCACCCATATAGATTCCCATGAACCACCTCTGTCCCAGGTCTCTGGCTCATCCCAGAGATGACCCCCACCGATTTCCATTCTGTCTTCCAGCCCTCCTCTGAGCTCCCTTTCCCCACACCCGATCCCCCGCCCCATTCATGTCCTCATTCCCTCTTCCAATGAGTTCTCAATCTCCATCCACCTCTGATACTTATTTTATTTCCATTTTTAGTGAGATTCATACATCCTTCTCTGGACCTTTTTTTATTACTTAGTTTCTTTGGGTTTGTGGATTATAATACAGTTATCCTGAACTGTATGGCTAATGTCCTCTTATAAGTGAGTACATATCATGTATGTCTTTCTGGGTCTGGGTTACCTCACTCAGGATGATATTTTTTTGTTCCACGCATGGGCTGTTTCTTAATGAGTCATTCTAGATGAGACCAAATCTATTAATGGAGTCCTTTGTGGGATATTCAAGTGAGAAGCCATACTCTTTAGTCATCGAGTTTTCTTTTGTAGAGTGGGATATAGGTACTGAAAAGGAATGCTAAATTTTCTTGTACAATTGAGGATAATTCTGAGTAACCATGAAGAAGACTAGGGGTACAAGAAATGGAAATTGGAAACATGGTGGAATTTTATATTAATGAGCCTAGCAAGGGTTATTGTGGGTCTTGCCGTTGTTTTATAAGAGTTGTGTGGTGTTATCTTTCTCAGCCTACTCCACAATTTCCCCACAAATTTGTTACAAAGTACTTATCTCCTGTTATTGGATTATAGAATCAGATCTCTGTTATACGCATCAAAATTACCAAATATGGGGGCTAGATAGATGGCTAAGCAGCTAAGAGCCCTTGCTGTTCTTGAAGAGGACCCATGTTCTTTTCTCAGCATCCACATGATGACTCATAGCCACTAGTAGACATACATGTTGTACACACATATACATACATACTACCAAAATGCACATACACATAAAATAATAAAATAAAAGGAAAAAAATAAAAATATGAAATATTGCCTTGAAATGGGAGTGGAAGATAGGTAAGGTTGCCTGTGCAAGTTGTACTGGGTTTTTTTTATTTTCATTTTGTTTTGTTTTATTTTGTTCTGTTTTGCTCAGATCATCTGTACTCAATTATCCACCAGTGGACTGAGTACCCATCTCTATATAGCATGAAATTTGATTGGCTTGCAAATGCCCAAGACTCTAATTCATACTATATGATGAGCACAGATAAAGCATCTCAGTTATTTAATGCTTTCTTTCTTCTGCTCATGGGAATAATGTATATATTAATATCATACCTATCTTAGGATACAGTATGATATGGTTGCCTAAAAGGCAACATAAGCAAACCTCCTCCTGCCCACTAGTGAGGCCTACTGAGAGCTGAACTGCATTGCTTCCCACTTTTAGTAACTCCTCACAGGTGATCTGGGAATCCTGGGGTCATCAAGATTCATTTCAGAGGGATGCTAGGTCTAAAAGGACTTTCCTAGTAAGACTAAGACTTGGCTTTTTTACAGTCTCATTATCTCCCAAGTGTCTGTGAAGTTTTCTGGAGGCTGTGTGATGTGTGATATCTCAACAGATTGAATGGTGAAGCAGATAGGAGACTCCAGCTGCCTTCTTTAAGCCAGAGCTTAAAGACATTTACAGAAATGTAAAGTAGTACCACCCTTCTTCCCACTAGTCTTCCTTTGCAAAGGGAGAGCTTTTTCATTTTCAATGCTATTTATGTTAACAAGGAATCAGATTTTGTCATTATTTTATGCTTATTTTTAATTTTTTCATCTCTCTCTCTCTCTCTCTCTCTCTCTCTCTCTCTCTCTCTCTCTCTCTCTCTGTGTGTGTGTGTGTGTGTGTGTGTGTAGGTCAGGGAATAACCTGTTTTTCCTAACACAGGTTCTTCAGTGTAACTAGCTGCTCTAGAACTCACCATGTAAACCAGACTCATCTCAAACTCACGAAGACCTGTCTGCCTCTGCCTCTGAGTGTTGGAATTAAAGACATGTGCCATCATGCCTGGCCTCAGAGGACAACTTTTAGGAGTCATTTCTCTCCTTTCCCTGTGGATTTTGACTTTAAAACTCTGGTCCTCAGGCTATTTGGCAAGTATCCATGCATGTTAAGCCACCTCTCTGGCCCTTCCTCTTATTTGTCAAATAAATGATTAAGTACTTAGTTTTTTTTGAACATACTAAATTTGATAGGTGTTACAAACAGGAGATGTGGGGAAATCTTACATTATTTTTAAAAGCATGTTTGAGATTCAGTAGGCTACAACTTCATCTAAGAAACATGGTTTCATATAGGGTGATGCATGCATATTGTAACATTTTTCTCCTTCTTTGGTCTTATAGTAGGCGGTTGGACAGGCATGAGAATCTGTCAGAGTAAACAGCTTTGGGATCTGTCCCAACCTGACACACGATGAGCTGAACTGTATGCTTAGTTCCCTAGGCAACAAAGTCACATCCAAGTCTTGCAACATGTCCCATTCTTATACTGTGGAGATTCTCTGAGGTAATTCATTTCTGGGTCACCCAAACTTTTGGAGGTTTGGGCTAAAGGCAGGGTCCTTGGGAAGATAAAGACTTGGTGCTGAAACATGGCTCAGTGTCATTAGAAGCCTTATTCTGTCAGTCTTACCCTAGATACAGCTGAGTCTTGAGTCACATTATGTTGAGACATTGGTGAAGGCTCTTGTCTACATGTGATCTCAATATACATTTGCAAGCTAGGTGTAGTTGTTAATCTAACCTTACATGTAAGGAAAGTGAGCACATAGTCTAGTAAACACATGCATCTGTTATCTAAACTTTTCTGAGCACTTGAGAACCAAATTTTCTTTACCTTAAATAGGGTACTAATAACAGAAAAAGAAATGATTCTGCCTGAATATACTTTGGTGAACCAGTGAGCTTCATTGGAGCTACTTATAGGAAAAGCCTATTACACGTGACAGGCAGACTGTCAAGATAGGATGACTACTCAGTGAGAATAAAAGTTTCTGGGTACATTACAGCAAGATGGCCAGGAACCTAGGAAAACTAGAGTATAAACAGTCAGGAAGCCCTTTCCCAGCTCAAATGTTATAGATTTGCAGACTATACTATACAAATCTAGAAGATGCCACTTACATAGTATTTGTTGTACATTTGTATATTTGCCCAGAAGAAAATTTGACACATCATACTGAAGCATTTTAGAAAAGTACAGTCTTGCCGGGCGGTGGTGGCGCACGCCTTTAATCCCAGCACTTGGGAGGCAGAGGCAGGCAGATTTCTGAGTTCGAGGCCAGCCTGGTCTACAGAGTGAGTTCCAGGACAGCCAGGACTAAACAGAGAAACCCTGTCTCGAAAAACAAAAAAACAAAAAAACAAAAAAACAAAAAAAAAGAAAAGTACAGTCTTCAAGTAGTCTTTTAGAACAGTCTCCTGAAGTCTAGACATCCTGAGTGAGATATTAGGCACCTGGAGTTTAAATTAAAGATCCCTCCTACCATTTTATAAAACCAGAAGGGAACCATATATGGAAGGCTTACTGTGAATGTTGCCAGACAGAAAGTAACCTTCCTTTTGACTAATCTCAAACATAGTAGGAACACCAAGATGGTACTGGACATTATGTCCCTCTGAAAATCATCATATTTTGACAGTCTGCCTCTCTTGGGCAATGGGGAGGTTTCCATTTCCTAGCCTTCCTTTCATTGATGGTTTTCTTCTTGGTTCCTCTCTGGGAACTTCCTGGCAGCCACCTTTGGGTTAAATACGTGAAAGCTGTCTTTCTAAGCCTTGTCCAGGAATGGATCCAGTATAGGGAAAGATTTATATCCCTGAGTTTCTTCAGGATTGAGCAATCAAAAAACAAACTCCCCACTTGTTAAGGTTCACAGTCCCTCCTACCAAGAGTCCCAGTGTACTGGATTAAGCAACTAAATACACCACCTCCTTCTTCCCAAAACTGAATGAAATTAAGGAGACAGAAAATTATGTCCTGTCTCACTGGAAAGCCCATCTCTTTTCCCTTTCTCCTGACCCCTTACCTTTCTTGAATCCTATCCAGTGTTTCCTTCTAGCTCTTTCTGCTCGGTTTGTTCAGTCCATCCATTCCTACCAGCCAAGAGCATCCTTATGACCAGGAATAAATGAGAAATTTACATCACTGATTTCATCAGCCCCTTAATATTGTAGCTAACATTTTGCTAGATTACTTCTGGGTGATGGTAGACAGAGCCTGGGTAATAATGCCCTGCAAGTGTAACATGTCTGTAATTAGACTATCCTGTAATTAGAGAGCTGACAACTTAGCCACAGCTTGCCACTAGCCAGTGACACAGCAGGACCCAGGAAACACCATAGAGAAGGACATCTGCCTGCCAATTGAGAGGGAGCACCCTAAGGAAAGCCAAAATGAATAACATGATAACAGTAATATTAGCAAAAAGCCATAGTGGACTGAGGACCATAGCTTCCTGTCAAAACCAAAGCTATTGCCTTGAAAATAAAGGGATCACAGAATTCCCTCTATCCTTCTGCCCCAGCAAACAATAAGTTACAGATCTTACTGTTTCACAAAGCTAAGGGTTTTGGTGATGGCTGTGGAAAGAGTGACAGAGAGGTCCCATCTTCCAAGCAGAAAAGAGGGGTGGTTCAAAAGAGCAATCTTTATGTACTAAAACCATTGTGCTTGCTGAAAGAATGCATCCTACTTGGTCCAGAATAGACAAAGGCAAGTTTATTAAAGACTCTCCAAGGAAGCAACAGGAAAGAGCAATAAAAGAATAAGAGTCAGTTTTCCTTTATGCTGTTCTTAAGGATGCTTTCCAGACCAAGTTTCTCTGTTGGGGAAGTTTTCTGATAATGATTTCTTCCCCTTGTAATCTTTATGGGTTTCTCGCCACACCTAGACCAGTAGTTCTAAATCTTCCTACTGATGCATCTCTTTAATACAGTCCCTCATGTTGTGGTGATCCCCCCAAACATAAATATTTTTTGTTGATACTTCATAACTGTAGTAGTGCTAATGTTATGAATTGTCATGCAAATATCTGATATACAGGATACCTTGATATGCAACCCCAAAGGAGTTGTGACTCCCAGGTTGAAAACTACTGCTATAGAGCTTAAAAGACACTGTCTCAGTGGTTTTGGAGGTAGAGGAGAGTTAGACAGAATGAAATAAGAGTTTGTCCTGGGATGCCAAGGAGCCCATAGACTCATTAGTTCTGTCTCTATTTTAGCGGTATTCCTCTAAGCAGTACTTGGTTCTACTTCCCCAAAGTCTTGTCAAGCCTCCAACTACATTCTGTCTCTGCCATTTTGGATGTTCTGCCTTCATCTGTGACATGGTCATAGCTTTATTTTACCTGGACTGAGCTCTAAGGTAAGCACATCTCTGCTCATTTGTGCATCCTGCCATCCTTGTCCCGCTTTCATCCCCTGGACCAGAGCTCAATGGACTTCCCATTGTAACTGTCTCCACCATCTCAGTAGTAGAGTCATCAATGGGACCTCATTGTCTGCTAAAATGGTGTCTTTAGAGTGGAACAACTTGTCACTTAAATTTTTTGTATCTCTATAACTCAGGACCTCTACTCTAATAGAAAATCTTGTTCCATATGAGCTATGAAAGGCGAAGGGAGAAGTACAGTGTGTGGGTGAGTGGAAATATACAGTCCAGAAAAGAAGCAGAGAGATGGAGAGAGGAGCATGGACAAGACAAGACTGTATTTGAACTGAACATGTGTATTCCTCATTATTTATTCAATGTTCAGTTTACAAAGTATCTGCATTGTGTTGTATATAATACATTTTTTTTCTAAAACCTTCTTGAATCTTTAAACAAAAGAAAGACTTCTTCCATGCAGCCTATGGTTTGCATCTTCACAATATTATTTCTGGGGCATGATCTTTCCTTTAGAACATTTTCCCAAATCTCTTTATTATTTTCCAAGGCCAAGCTCAGAACGCACCCACTCTCACCTCAGCTTTGCCCCATTTTCATGTTTGTTTTCCAAGCTCTATCTGCTTCCTTTGATCACAGTTTGTCCCTCCCCACTCTTTATTTCCACCTTTCCTGTTGTCTTCATGTCCCCTGGCCATTGTGCCCAGTGGGTAGCCATGCTTCTATGGAGCCAAGAACCAGCCTTAGTTTGCAGAGGATTCTGAGAGAAGGGGTGTCTGGGAGCAGAAAAAAAAAAGACTAGAAGTCAAATCATGAGTCCAAGCTGGTGGCCTAGGTTCTGCGGAGATGGCTTTCTAGACTCCCTTCTCTCTCTCTCTCTCTCTCTCTCTCTCTCTCTCTCTCTCTCTCTCTCCCTCCCTCCCTCCCTCCCTCCCTCCCTGTTCTACTCTGCTCTAGACAGCTTTTTTGTTTTTCTAAAAACCCTCTGGTTGAAACAGCTCTCTCTGCTAGTAAAAAATTGAAAAGCTCTCTGGATAGTTCATGGTTTTCTGGGCAAAGTCAGAAAAGCTGCTATAAAAAATTATTGGATCTTCTGACTAAGTCAGAAATCATGTTTAAAAAAACATCTTGAAAAACTGTATTCACTCTTCAGAGATCTCCAGGTAGCCCAGCTCTTTCTAGAGAAAAATTCTAAAGAAGACCTGTTAGCACATCTCATAAAGACCGAAAGACCAGTATTTTATTTACACATCATTTCACTTATTTATTTCAGGTTCCCTTATGTTTATTATATGAATCAGCATCCCATGATGCCAGCCCTTTGATTCTTAGGAGACAGAAGCATATTTTTTTTTCTTAACATTGCAAAAGAGTTGAGAGATCTGTCTGCCTTTGTTAAGCACAGATGCTAAGGTGTTTGGGAGGGACTCTGTCCTGAAATGACCATTTCCACCATGCCTCGGCCTAACCTTGCCCTGTCCTAGGCTGGCCCTGAACTCACGAATCTGTGTGCCTTTGTAAGCATAAACAAGGAATGTAGCTGGGTGGATCTCCTACAATCATCAATCCTTAAATCTCTTCATCTCCTTCCTTAGTGTCTTCCTGACCAGCTGGCTCACAGTGCAGCTGCCTTTGTTCCTTTAGAGTCATGAAGCCCCCCCCCCCCCCCATGTAATTCATATTGCATCCTTGTTTTTGCACAGTATAGAAATTATTTATTTTTGACTCATGTGTTTAGAAATCTTTCCCATAGCCTTAAGGGCTGTCCTGAAGGTCCCATTTACCATTTTGCAGAGACATAGCAACACCCTCAACTCCATCCTGTTTATAACCATCAAGGAGTCATTAACATTAACAAGGAGGACTCTTCTCAGAAGGAAAGAGTCTTCCATTGCTAGTACTGGTATTTCCAGAAAATATGTACACTATTACACAAATAAGCCTTATGCCCATAGCAGCCATTGACACTCATGGAGACTCACACCAGGGGACCTGTCCCAGGGACAGGAACCATGTCACTCTGTCCCCACCAAGGCCACGCTGGGCTCAGCAGTAAAAAAGCATCGAAGAGAAATTAGGATGCTGCTATGTGAGGACTGCTGCCTCCCTTTTGTTTGCTCTGTAATCTCTGGTGACTCAGACAACACCTCAGGAATTCATAGAGTAATTGTAAATTGGACATAATGATCCTTACCCTATGGATTGTTGTACCGAGTTCTTTCTTTCTTTCTTTCTTTCTTTCTTTCTTTCTTTCTTTCTTTCTCTCTGTCTTTCTTTTTCTTTCTCTTTCTTTCTTTCTCTCTGTCTTTCTTTCTTTCTTTCTGTCTGTCTGTCTTTCTTTTTTCTTTCTTTCTATTTCTTTCTTTCTTTCTTTCTTTCTTTCTTTCTTTCTCTTTCTTTCTTTCTGTCTGTCTGTCTTTCTTTTTTCTTTCTTTCTCTTTCTTTCTTTCTCTTTTTCTTTCTTTCTTTCTTTCTTTCTTTCTTTCTTCCTTCCTTTCTTTCTTTCTTTCTTGTTTCTTTTATAAACCTTTATTGGAAAGGCTACACAGTATATATTATCACTGCATTTCTTAGGCTTAAAGTGTTGTGGGGAAATAACCTCAAATACAAAACTATTATGTGGTTGAATCTTGCCCAGGCTTGTTGCAAACTATTTTTGTACAATGGAAGTAGAGTGGATAGGGCAGTAATTTAACACTCAGAGGTCTTGATTAGTTTTGGGACATTTTACATCCAAGTTCTAATAGCTCTAGAAATGTACTCAAGTGCTATTAGGCTCAGAGATGGTATAATATGTTGAAAAATCTGAATTTCCATTTTTGTCCTGTTGTTCCTTTGACAAATGTGTGTGTGTGTGTGTGTGTGTGTGTGTGTGTGTGTGTGTCTGTGTGTCTGTGTGTCAGGGCATGTCACTTGTGTGTTAGTGCCCTCAGAGGCCAAAGATATTGAGAATTCCTGGAGATGGAGCTACAGGTAGTTGTGATTCATCTGATATGGGTGATGGGAATCAAACCCTAGTCCTCTGGAAAGGTGATACAGACTTTTCATTGAGGATCCATATTACCAACTTTTTAAAAGGTTTTTAATGCAAAGGGTAATCGCAATAGTTCAAGATTTGAGGGCAGCATTCAGAGACTGGAAGCAGTAAGGGGTGAGATTAATGTAAGGTCACCAATATAGGACTTGTTTTATTAGAAGGGCTGAGGATAGGGCTTATTTTCCTCCTTGAAAAGAGGGAGAAGACAGTCCTGTTGAAAAGGCAAAATGAGTTCGCTCTATCCCTCAAAATAAACATGAATCAGAAAATTTTTTCCTGCCATGCTGCATGCATGTTTATATGCGCATGCCTGTGTGTGTGTGAGTGTGTGTGTGTGTATTTGTCTCTGTGTGTACAGTGAATGGCTCAATAAACATTAATTGAGTGAATTAATCAGTAAAGTATTAAATCAATACATGAAGGAGAGCTCAAAATCCTGGAATGAGTTGTTCCAAGTCAGCTACTTTTGTACATGCATCTTACTTAAAGTTCACCATCCTAATAGTCTTCAGGACTGGAGCAATTTATCCATCAAGCAGAAGTGCTGCTATTCAAAGTGGTTTGATTAGTTTTTGTCTCGGCCCGGGCCAAAGTGCAGGAACATTTTTTTTTTTAACTGCAGAAAGATAGCATAAAAGTGAAAGCGAATATGAGAGGTTTAAAATGAGTCCAAAAAATGCTAAAATGTCTCTCAGGCAAATGGTATATTATGCTTTTCTTTCTTTTGTTCTTTCTTTCTTTCTTTCTTTCTTTCTTTTTTCTTTCAAAGCATTGCATACAAATTCAAAATATTATTGCATGTTATGCTACATAAAGATTCATATATTATGATGATCTGCATTTATAGGATCTTTAAAATGACCCCTTTTTCTTTTTCTTACTGTAGCTCATCACACTAGAAGAGATTAAGAAGGAAGGTCACAATTATACTCCTCCATTAGCTAAATGTTGGTATGTTCTAGAACACTGCGGGCAAGAGGGTAGGGATAAAGATAAAAGATGAATTTAGACGACTTAATGAGCTTAGTGAAAGGTGCAGGCACCAAATGTAGTTGTTAACCTCAAATAAAGTTCATCTGCCGGGGAGCTGGTCCCTTTCCCTCATCTTATAGATACACGGCAGATTGGTAAAAGTTTCTGATCTTGAATCTGTTCCTCCTGGATTTTCAAAGCTACAGAAGCAGATGGGCTCTCAGAACATCTTGCCTCTCTTGGCCTTTCGGAAAAGCCACTCATGTGTTTCTATTACATGGGGAGTAGAAGGGAAGTGGGGCATGGCAGCTCATTGTCCCCATAAAGCTTATAGATGAAGATGTGAGCACTTACAACTTCAGATCCTTTTGCCCCAGAATCCTGAGTGCTGGAATTGCAGCTGTGTCCCATCAAACCCACCTAGAAGAGCACTTAGGTGATGGAAATCTGAATCCTAGAACTTTATTTATTGTTCTTTCTAAAGGCTGTGTGTGTCTGTGTGTGTGTGTGTGTGTGTGTGTGTGTGTGTGTATGTGTGTGTGTTATTTTATTTCTCGAGTTTTCATATATCACCAAATACTGCAGTCATGTGGAAGTCATGGCACACCTTACAGAAGTGGATTCTCTCCTTCCACATAGAGTCTGTGGATGGAACTTCCTTCAGTCATCAGGCTTGTACAGCAAGCCCTTTTATTAAATGCTCAGCCATCTCACTGGCCCACATTTAAATAATTTCAAATCTCCTCTAAGGTAATTAAACATAAGAGGAAAATGGAATTGCACTTGTAAAACTAAGATATTTTTCTTGCATAAATCCATATTTGTAAGTTCCCTACTTGGTGCTGGGTCTATCACACAGAAACAATGCTTCTCATAACATAATAATCCTCATATTTAATGAGAATTATTGTCACCACTTAGCTTTTCTGGTCTCACCCCTTTGTCATCCCTAAAATGGGATAATAATACCTTTCTTGTCTAACTTACAGGGTGATTTCCAGGACTAATGAACAAAAGCATTTAGAAAAATCAAACCTTACAAATGTACAGTATGAGTCATATCCTCATTTAATACTAATAAAAATAATAATCTTTTAAAATGAGCTTGTCTTGCCTTTCAATTTCTAGTTTTTACTCCTATCTCTTTGAAATATTAAGATACTCAGATAAAAAGAAAAAAGAGGAAGGAGAAGAGAAAAGGCAGGAAAGCTGTGGAAGGAAAATTGCCTTCTTTCTTTCAGTTTTTCACCTGACCTCTTCAAAACCCCTTTCTTTAACCATTTATCACACAGCTGGAAGCTGCTTTCTTATTGACTGCCAAAGCCCTCTACAGAAGGTAAATTAACATTTGTACTAAATACAACCTATTTAGTGGCCCAATATTGTCTCCCAAACACCTCAGACTTTCAGACTCATAACTTCAACGTCACCAAACATCAACCGGGTGTTTTACAGCCCAATGGAGTCATTACTTGACAAAGGAATACATTTTTTTTTCTCCTCAAAACCGTATCTCAGTGACATCCCCATTGGCCTGGGCTTCAAGTTCCACATTTAGTAGATTCTTTTATTCCACCTTGCCAGTTTTCATACATCACCAAACACTCAGTCCTGATAATTTTTACCTCAAACCCAATTCTGTATCGTTTCTCCCCACCCTTTCATGTGTATGTATGTGCACAAGCATGTTTGAATGTGTGTAGTCTCATACTGTTGTGTGGCTATATGTGTATCAATACTTTTCACTCTCCTCCACCTTATTTGTTTTCTATTAAACTGAGAGATCAAAGTTGTGGCTAATCTAGTTGGCCAGCTTGCTCCTTTTCTCCATTTCTCCTGCTCCATTTGGGTGTTGCAATCACAAGTGAATTGCCACACCAACCTTTAACATCTGAGCTGTCACTCCAGCCCCAGTTCTCCATCCCTCCTGTTTCTGCTATAAAGCCTCTCTTCTTCTGACTTATTTCCAGTCCTCTTCCAACACTCATCAGATGGATTTAATTAAACTATCCACCAGACAAGGCCATTGTTTTTCTTTTTACTTCAAAAAACTCTGTGACTCCCCATGACTAGTATCATGGTTCAGTTATCAAAGTAGGTTCAGAGAAAGGTCACAGGGTTGTCTTAATATGAGGGTCAAAGTGATGGCCTCTGGGTTAGGGTCTCTATTCCCTCTTCATATAGGCTACTATCATTCCATATTTTCTTTCTGCTTCAGAGTTCATGGTAGCTATTGCTTTGGGATTTTTTTTTTTCTGTTAGAATTGGAACTGTTGGTTCCTTGATTCGACCACCACTCACTTTATGTAACATGCATTATGGTAGAGGAAACAGTAAATCAAAACAAACTAAAAAGATCTTACAGTATGAAGTACAGTGTAGAAAAGCAGAACCAATTTGGAGTTCCATGGCAGAGCACATGCTTAGCATGCCTATGGTCCTAGGGTCAATCCCCAAAATGGACCAAAAAAAAGTACCTGAGAATGGAGTTTTTGTATTTGGATACCAAGTAGGACTTTTGTGAAAGACACAACATATCTTATTTAGTATAGAGATAGGGGAAGGGATCCGGGTTACTAGTTAGTAGGTCTTTGCAGTCATCTAGTCAAGAGACCATAGTAGTTTGTATATGTGACCATGATTAAATTAATGAGATATGCAAGATGAGTACATGTTTCAGATTTGTTGTTTTCTTTTGTTGTGACTTGTTTTATTTGATACAAGGTCTCCAGAGCCTGAGCTAGCTGTCCTGGAACTTGCAAGGTAAATCAGTTTGGCTTTGAACTTGAGGCAACCTCCCCACTCTGGTTCCCAAATGTTCCAGAATTCTGGGCTCACAGGAACTTGCCATAAATAGATCAAGTTTAGGTCCATTTGAAAATTAGATCTGAAAGACTTGGTAACTGGTCTGAGGTGAGGGTTAAGGGGGAAAATATCAAAGATGACTTCTGAATTTTGAAATGAAGCAGCTAGAAGAATAGAGTGGGTATTAGTAGTTGGAGATAGTAGGGTTTCCCCTATTACTATATAAATTACTATATAAATATATATATATATTACTATATAAATATAAATTACTATAGAGTAATTTCTCTAAAGACACATAAAGTTCAAGGTATATATTAGACCTCAGATATAGAGATGTTTAAGGATACCATGTGAGTTCTAAGCCAGAGTCTTCACCTATAGATGACATTAAACGTCAACAAAGCCAGTGAGATCATACAAAAATGTCAGCACAAACACTCATGCAGAAGTGCTGAAACTCCAGCAGAACAAAGGGATTTAGTTGAAGGAGATGGGATTATTAAGAGATTTTGTTACAGGACTGTCGTTGAATTGGTAGAATGCTTGCTTAGTGTTCTAGCTTGTTTTTCTACTGTTGTGATAAATAATACAACCCAAAGCAATTGAGGGGAGGAAAGGGTTTGCTTTAGCTAATGCTTCCATCACTGAAGGAAGTCAGGACAAGAAGTTGAGGCAGGAACCTGGGGAAAGAAACTGAAGCAGAATCTATGGATGGATGCTTACTGGCTCACTCACTATGGCTTGTGTTTAGCTAATTTTCTTATTTTTTATTTTATTCTTATTTATTATTTTCTTATACAAACTAGGACCACATGTCCAGGGTAGCAATTCCCAAAGTGGGCTACCCCCCTCTCAATCTTTAGGCAATCCCTCAGTTGGGACTCCTTGCTATCTACTCTTGATTGACTAGCCAGGATGCCTAGCATACAAGGAACCTCTGGGTCTAAGTCCAAGCATTGCATAAACCAGTTATAGTGGCTCTGATTTGTAATGAGCACTGGGGAAGCAGAGGTAGGTGCATCAGCAATCCAAAGTCATCCATTTTACTATACCATCCCCTTTAATAGCATATTAAGGCCAGCCTGAGATACATGAATCCCTGTCTCAAAGTAATCAAATAAGACTATATAAAGAAGTGACTATTTGAAGTCACATGGAAATAATCCAGCATTTTAGGAAAAATGCAGACAAAGGAGGAAGTTCCTCCTGGGGGCCTTAAGAAGGCCACAGAATCAAGGATCACACGCTGGAAGGTTGATGTGTCATGTGAATTTGCAAGGAGTAGAAGAATAGCAGACAGCTTGGTCACAGAAGTATGGCAGAACCTTAACATTTTACGTGCTACACATGATTAAACCACTTATTTAAAAAAAAAAAAACCACCATGCAGCAGTGCCTTTGCTCGTTTCTTCTCTCTCCAGCTTCTATATCCTATCTATCCCCAGATCATGTTTAACATCTTCCTCCAATGTGGTGATCATATGCTACTCCCTTGTCCCATTCCTCTCTGTGCACACTGCCACCTCTGTGTCATATTTGGACAATTAAATCTTGCTTTCCAGTCACTTTCTTGTCCCCACAGCCACTTCACTCAAGAGTGAAAGCCAACCTAGAAAGTTGACTGTTGTGAATAGCCCTAGTATTGTTTGTATTTTGATGTTAATTCCACTCTCCTGGGAGGGGCTTTGGACAATCAGTGAGTCACATACTCAGGTGACTTTTTGTGAACTACCCTCTAATGAATAAAGGAATAAAAGAGCCAATCACTGGGCAAGTAGGAGTGACTTCTGGGTTGGATAGGGGAAGAAGGGAAGAAGAGAGAGATAGCATGAGGGCAAGTTGTAGCTAGTGTCTCCTAGCTTATATGGCAAGTCCTTCAGAATTCACCAGGGGAGGATTTAGATTTAATATGGCTTACAAGATTAGCATTCTAGTTGTTGTGCCCAGGGATTGAGTTACCATTGTTTCTGAACTAAGTTTGTGTGGTGTTCTTCTTCATGAGGCTGATTGGGAGAGAAAGGTACAGCAGCAAAGCATGGGTTTGCCTGATCTGCACTACAAAGGCCATGGGGGTTTTGAAGCCTGGAGCTGGTGTGGTAGTGACCACTAGTGGGAACTTAGCGAGTTTGGTGGAGAGATTTCTGGAGCTCAGGGCCAGAGAGTATGCCAAGATGAAATCACCCTGCTGGAGCTATGTGGCCCGCTGGTGCTGGGTATAGTGCGGGAACTTGCTGCTCTTTTAAAAATATTTCCCACAAGTGACCTTGCCACTTCGTGCTAAACTGTCCTCTTATAGTTCTTTATTCCACAGCAGGACCAGACAGTTTTGCTGGCCTAAATATCCTATTTGACCTTACCTGTATCTCCTGCAAAGTCAACCAAATATCACTTCATTCACCAGAGTGCTCTTCTCTTCTCCTCTTTCATTATTATTGTTCTCATTGTTACTTTTAACTTTTAAATTTCATTTAAGAAAACATTGTTTAGATTGTTTTACTTTATGTGTGTGAGTGTTTAGCTTGGATGCATGTTTCTGCAGGATATTAGTACTCAGTGCCTAAGGAAGTCAGAAGAGGGCTTCAGATCCCTCGGACTGAAGTAATGGATGGTTGCGAGCCACTGTGTAGGTGGTTTCTGGGAATCAAACCACGTCCTCTGCACAATCAGCCAGGGTTCTTAATCCTCAAGACATATCTCCAGACTCAGTAACTAGTTTTGTTATGATACTTTCATACATATAAACCAATATCATCATTGCTCTTTTTTCAAATTAATTGTTCCATTGCTCACCCCATCTTCCCTTGCTAAACTTTTCTTTCCCCAAATAGTTCTTCATTTTGCTATTATGTCATATATATTCCATTATTTTTTTACTTCCGTACCCATATACCTCTTCCTTATAGTTCCTTTTCTATTTTCACACCCCTCCCATATACTTACTTACCTGTACAACATTTAAATCTAGGTTCTATATAAAAGAGAAAAAACATGATGTATAAGTGTTTTGTCTGCATGTATGTCTGTGCACCATGTGCATGCAGTGTCCTTAGAGGTTTGAAGAGGTACTGAGATAACGGGACTTACAGAGGGTTCTGAGCCATCATATGGGAGCTGGGAATCAAACCAGGGTCCTTTGTAAGAACGACTAGTACTCTTAATCACCGAGCCATCTGTTCACTACCTTCAGCCTGTTTTCTTATAGAACAACACAGGGATGTCAGCCTACACAATGGGGAGGCTGGTTTTGGCTACTACTTGTACTTTAAAACATGTTAAATTGCCATACTCTTTTTAGATTTCTTTTTAAAATTTATTTTATGTTTATGTGTATTCTACCTGCATCTTTGTCCATGTACCATGTGTGTACAGTACTGGTAAAGGGCAGAAAAGGGCATTGGATCCTCTGGGTCCTCAGTTACAGACAGTTGTGACCTGATATGTGGTTTTCTGGCAATTGAACCTGGGTCCTCTGGATGAGCAGCTAGTGCTTTTAATTGCTGAGCTGTCTCTCCAGTCCCCAAACACAGTACTCTGAAGATAAACATACTGACAACCATCTCAGTTTTCAAGCATACCCCAGATGTTCTTGCCTCAGGGCCTCTGTGCTTATTATGCCCTTGTTCCTTCTATATGGTGTGTTCTATATCATGAACCTTGAACAGGACCAGCTTCCTGTTTATTTAGTCTGTGGCTCAAAGTCATTTTCTTAGAGACTCTTCTCTAACTACTGTATCTTAGGTACCCACCATCTCACCCGCTTCTAATAAAATTTAATTCTTTGCACATCATGGTGTATTTTCTCACTTATAGACATTTCTTATTTTTCTTTCTTCTCTTCTGCCTCCTTTTCTTCCTTTTTCTTATTCCCTATTGTTTAACTCTGTATTAGTTACTTTTATATATCTGTGATGGCACATCATAATGAAGTCAGCTTATAAAAGAAAATGTTTCATTGGGGATTGCTTAAGTTTCAGAAGAGGAGCCATCACAGACCTTACATCCTGATCAGTAAGTTGGAGACAGAGAGAATGATACTGAGCCAGGTTTTGGATCTTTTAAGCCTTAAATCTCATCCTCAGTGACATGCCTTCTCCAAAAAGGCCACATCTCCAAATTCTTAAAATGGTTTCACCAACTAAGAACCAAGAATTCAAATATATTAGGCTATTGGAGTCATTTTCATTCTCACTTAAACCACCATAAATCCTGCTTTCCCCATCCCCATATGAGTAGACTATATGAGCAAAATCTTAAATTTTTGCCTGAAGCAATCTGTAGCACTCGGGGAGATGTCCACAAATAAATATTAAATGGGTAGATACATTGCTTTTTTGTTACTCACTGGTGATATCAGGAAACAAAACCCACCCTCTACCCTATGAAGAACACCTAGGCCCACAATGGATTCTCAGGACAGTAGTGAAGAAATTCCTCCCTTTTGCTTCTGAGAGGCCTCCAGAAAACAAAATATAACATGATTCTGGACCTTGGTGACCAGCCTTATCATTGTGCATTGAATTTGTTGGAAATGATGCTCCCCTTTGGTTGGTCCTTGCACAACTCCCTGCTCAGCTTCACAGTACACTCAAAGGAAGAAACTCTTTTTTAACAGTGACAAAAGATGCTTATGAAAATCTAGCGTTAGCAGCTATGAGCCTCAATTCCCATGTGGTCCAATTCAAGTCATTTTAGTATGGTAGGATTTATGTTATTATTCGTACTTTAAACATGGGGAAACTGAGTCTCAGACGATTTACAGAAGTTGGCACTGAATCTGATGGCTGACAATATGTCTGTCAGAATGTTGGTTCTAAGTGAAGCAAATTAAACATTTATTTTCACAGGGCTAGGAAAAAGTTTTGATGTGTAACTCTATATGATCTAAGAAGGCCTTTGAGATTATTCAGGCTACAGCTGAATCTTCAGAAAATCACAGAGGTCCTCAAGATTCAACTCTGGGGCTTTTTGTTTGTTTTAGGAAGATCTGTTTCATGCTAGACAAAGAAATCTCTCCTAGCTTCTCTGCTGCACACATCTGGCACAGAGAGGCGAATGGGGCTAAGAGACCGGCCACTCAGCTCTCATCCTGGCTGCCAGGCTGGCTCAGAGATATAAACTGACTGTGTTAGCATGTTTCAGCAGAGTTAGGAAACAAAGGTGTGGGGAGGGGGGCTTTGCTTTAGAAAATGTTATCAATCCATTAGAAAACATACCAGACAATTATTCTATTGGAGGAGAATAAAAGCCTGGAAAAGCCAGTCATTTCCCCTGGTGACTGTTTTGCTGTGGAGAGGAGGCATCTGTACCATTCATAATTGTAGTGCAGAAATTGGCACAGCAAGAAACCCCAATGCCAGCTGTTCCAGGTAGACCAGATGTCTTGAAGGGAGGCTTTCTCTACAAGTACACAAAATGGCTATTTCCTGTCACATTCACTGCTGAATAAATAGCTATGTGATATATGGAATAGATTTATTAGTTCAAAGCTGGGGATTGAACCCTGGGTCTTCTGCATGATAGGCAGGTGCTCAAAGCCTTAGTTCTACCCATAAACCATACACTAATTCTTCCTTAATTGGGCCCTCTTTTAAAAAATGTTTTTCCAATTGTTCTGTTGTTCCATTAGCAACAACTATTCCTCTCCCCGCCCCTTTCTGATACAGGACTGAACCCAAACTCCACATGTGGTTGAGGAGCCTTTTACACACTAGGCAAGCACTTTACTGAGCTACATTTTCCTCAGCCCATGAAAGGCATTGCTTGATTTTCTCCTTATTCCATCAGAGAGTTGGTCTGCTGCCAATAGATGCTAAGCAGATCCTCTGCTACCAGATGTTGAAACAGAGGTGAAAGGAAGAAGTCAGTTTCCATTTTATTGTGGGCAGTGTAGAAGGACTGGAGAGGAAAAAAATTACTGAAGAACAAGACAGGGTCTTTACCACTATCATTAGTAATCCAAAAGAGGACAGAGGGTATAAAGGAAAGTGAAGTGTTTGGGAGCAGTATAAAAATCATCCATGATGTCACAGAGGCAACTGTACTTACCTAGGATGTTTGACTAAGGGTGCTCTGTCTGTGAATTTAAAGAGCATGTAGTTCATTAAACATTATGTATTAAGGTCTTTCTATATCTAGCTAACTAACTGTTCTAGGCATGAGATCTAACAGTAAAAAAAAAAAAAAAAAAAATCAATCCAAACAAAGCAAAGAGGGATCTCTGCCCTTGTGCAGCTTTCATGCCAGCAGAAGATTCAGAAAGCATCAATGATAAAAATAAATTATATAATATGCGAGCTGGTGATAAGTGCTCTGGCAACAGGAAAAACAAACAAAACCTAAAACACTGATAGATACCTGGAGTCTGGAGTATGTAGTTCTTGCAATTTCAACAGGTTTTTGTGGAAGTAGTATTTGTGTGCAGAGTTGATAGCATGAAGAACCAACCATGCAAATTGATGGGAAAATATTCTGCGCTTATGGAGTTGCCATTGAAAGGGGGAATAATTTAGGCTAAAAGCCTAAGGTTGAAAGGTACATTTGGGAAATAGCAAGGAGGCCAGCGTTGCCAGAACAAGATAAGTTTGGAATGATGGGGAGAGAAGCGAAAAATGGGGGAGAGGGTCCCAGCATCTAGGTATTTGTTAGTACTTCTTTGACAGAGACTTTGGCTTAAAGAAGAATAGAGAGGTTTTGCACAGTTCAGATATGTAACCTTTCTGACCGATGTTGGCTTTGTGTGTGTGTGTGTGTCTTCTAATCTGTCTTTGAGAATGTACTGGCATAAAAGGAACAGATTTCTCTTTTTTCAGTATGTTGCCTTATATGACAGGGTTTCTATGAGATTGAAATACAAAAGTGCTTTAAAATTTATAAAGCATACTCAAATCATAATTAATTTATTCAAACAATAAGGTATTCTAAAGCCAATGTCTTTTTGGCCTCCTGGGCTCCAGAAGTTACAGAATTTACATTAAACTAGGCTGTGTATAAGAAGCTAAAGGAAAATTTGCCCTGCCTATTCAAAAGAAAATCTGTAATTTATGCCTGAGTTTTATTTCATCTAGATTGTGCAGATTGTTACTGATTTTATGCTTAATTTGGAGAGAAATGCCTTAAAAATAACATGGAAGTCCTCGGTCTGAATACTGAAGACTTTAAATATAACAGCAGAAGCAGAAGTCTGGGAAGTTTAAACCTATTTCCTCTTCCTTAATCCGAGAGAGAGAGAGAGAGAGAGAGAGAGAGAGAGAGAGAGAGAGAGAGAGAGAGAGAGAGAGAGAGAGAGAGAGAGAGAGAGAGAGAGAGACGCACTGGCTAGCTAGAGCCTCCAAGCCAGAGCCTCCAGTCTTTCGCGGGAGGCATTGGCTCTTTGGCTCTTTGCGGTGGCCCTGTCGCCAGGTGAAAGCTGTCTGCGGTGGGGGTACGCACTCTAGTGAAGCCAGCTGACCTTCACCGAGTCTGGAGGGAAATTGTGAAGAGTCTGAGAGAAGACTCCTTCAGACTCTAAGAGAAAGAAGAAAAAAGGTGAAGCCCTGAGAGAAGCCTGAACCTCAAGGAAAGATAGCAGTGAGTTAAAGAACAAGCGTGATTATCCAAGGTAATTATGTAAAAGAGAAGAAAGCCTAGGAGTTCTAAATGGCTGCAACTTGGAGTTTACTCTGTCTAAGGTGAGTGTTCAGTGTTTGGTTTGTGCTTCTCTGGCAAGGTTTCTCTCCCCCTCCCCTTCCTGGTTTTTTGCCCACCCTCAATTTGAAAAGGCAGCTTGCTCCGCCCGCCAGACCTCACTAGCAACCCTTCCCTTCCCTGTCATCCTCAGCCCCTCCTAATTATCGTTGCACCCCGCCCCCCACCCCAGCTCCTGGGACCCTGAGTTCTCTTTCCCTCTAGTAAAGAGCAGCTGTGTTTATCCCTGCACCCGGCAAACGCATCCTGTGCTTATTTCACCGACGCTGCTGTGGTGCTGCTGTCCAAAGAACACACCTTTCCAGCCAGCCCAACAGCCACGTCTCGCTCCAGTGGTTCAGGGAAAGCAGAGGGAACTCTTGAGCTCTCCAAACTGAACCCACTCCGCTGGGTATCTCCCTTCCCTTCCCCAGACAAACGATCCCGTCTTGATCGTCCTCGCTCTTTCCCGATCCCTAGTTCTGTTTACGGAAGCCTAAGGCCGCCTGCGGTTGCCTTGCTCTCCCTATGGTTTTTGGAGGCTGGAGGTAGTGTGTCACAGTCCTGCAGCACGCTAAGGACTGTTGGAGCAGATCTGAAGGATCTGGAGGCTCCGGGAGCGGGTGACAGGAGAGTGCCCCCTCCCCCTGGGCGGGTGGGGGTAGGGAGGCAAGAAAGGGACTCGGCTTGGGAAAGGAGGCAGGGAGGCAGCTGCAGTGCTGTGAGGGGTGCGTGCGCGTGTGCCAAGCTTGCCCGCCGCCTCCTGGTTCAGTCTGCGATCTTTGGTGCGTGGGACACTGGGCCCCAAAGGCTGGGAAGCAGGAGCAGCGCCCCTCACCCTAGCCTCTGGTCCTCAGAGCGCCTGGTGGTCCTCTGAGCCTAAGGTCTCAGGGCGGGGCGCAGGACCCGGACCGTGCTCCCCGCCCCCGCTCCTTGTGCCCAGCCTGGCTCCTTCTCCATTGAGTTTTCCCGAAGCGGGCGCCCATCAATGGTCCTACTTGGGGATGCACACGCAGCTCACGGCCGGAGGGGGGTAGCAGCCACCGCCTCCAGGTACTGGCCCTCCTGGGTCTCCGCCACCACCCGCTGCCGCCACTCAAGCCCCAGGCGCACTGAGAGGTCCTGGCCATGGGGCTGCTGAGGCTGCCTTTGCTGGCCTGAGAAGGGGCAACGGAGCCTCCAGGCTCTGGGGTCCCCAAGCTGCCTACATGGATGTCTTCAGCTTTGTGAAGATTGCAAAGCTTTCCAGGTAGGGACCGCGCGCGGGTTTTCTTTGCACCTGGGTCTGCCGCAGAAACTTGGTGCTTTATTTTTCTGGGGGCTGGAAAGAGCAAAAGCTTTAAAGAGCAGCCAGGCTGAAGGTAGGACCAAAAGCAAAGGACCCGAGGCTGTTGCCTTCAACTTATTTCTCCTTTTCTTTTGGGGCTTTATAGCCACAAGCATAGAGCACGCACACACACACACACACACACACACACCACACCACACCACACCACACCACACCACACCACACCAGATAGATATTCAGGACAGCTTGTTTTCCGTCAGAAAGAGCTCCAGTGGCGATTAGGGGTCACACTATATGTTAAGGGCCAAGAGACGATGGTTGAAATTAATTTTACTAGGGAAAGCCAGAAGTATTTCGAGCTTGGGCACTTGATTTCCAAACAGCAAGGACCCAAAGTCTCCCCTTTCCCACCCCCTAAATTAGCCCTCCATGCCCTGGAAAAGTCAGTTTGAAGGTTGACCCGGATGTTTCCAGCAGCGACCCAGATGGCAAAGTCATGGAGGTAGAAGAGAAAGGCTTTCAGCCATTCTTTGAGTAACTGTGGAAATCTAAAGCCTTGAAGATTTAGAAATTTGCTTTTAAGTAGCTGTGTAATGATTGAAACTGAAGACGAATCATCAAATCAGGGCGATTTTCCCCCCAGCAGTGCTGATAAGAGAATAGTTAGTAGCATTGCTACTTTGGGGCTACCGAAGTAGTATCTAGTCAGAGTACTCATCTATTCCCTGCCCTGCTGTGCTCCCCAAACCTTCACTGAACCCTCCAAGCCATGGCTTGTGCTTGGGGCAATAACCAAAAGAGGTGGGCAGGAGAGGTGTTAGAAACTATGCCTTCCTACTTCCTTGCAAGACTCTGGCAGACACCGTGCACTGGAGGTCTAGGGCAAATACCCCTATGAGATAGGCACGTTTTTCTTCAATATGGGAAGTATCATGCTATACTACCCTTTATTCCTTTATTCTATCTGATAAGAGTGAAATGTGATGATTACATCAAAAAAGATGAACAATCTCAAAAACTCGAGGCAGAAAAATATGTTGACTTGCTTTGCCCAGTCCTACCAGAGGCACTCACAGCCCTCAGGTTTGGAGCCTGCCAAGAACCGCAGCTCTTTGTTTTCCCTGCCCATCCCTGTATGCCCTCAATCTTATAGGTTAATCTTCATATCAGGCATAGATTACTCTAGGGAAAGGATCCCTATGTAACTTACTCTGGGAAGATTGGAGATACTGGGGTGGTAGATAAATGTGTTGCAGAGCCACCCATGAAGGTCCCTGCAGATCACAGGGGTGATGTGTGAAGCAGTCAGTGGCTATATGTGACAAATTATTTGGTTTCATGCTGATTATTTCAAAGGGCCACGGTTTCACACCACTGTCCTCTTAACTTCCTGCATGCTTCTGCCCATGTCTGGAAAAATAAACAGCTAGCAAATAAGAACCGTGTTCAGGGAAGAGCTAAGGGACAATTCTGGGATGTTGGGGTGCCCTCTGTGATATAGGGAGAGAAAAGTTCAACGAAGGGTATGGGCTAAAGTAACAAAGAGCATTTTGGGTGGCCTCTGCTAAAAGCAGCAGGATTTACAAAACATCCAGTCTTTACATAGTCCCTAAACTTTGCATCCCTGGAGAAGTCACTATTGTATGTCAACAAAAAGATATATTTTTATCTTTTTGGCTAGATTCTAGCATATCTTTGTGGTTTCTACAAGCTTGAGGTTTTTTTTTTTTTTTAAAACCCAGGCCAGACTGAGTGTGTGTGTGTGTGTGTGTGTGTGTGTGTGTGTCCCGGGGGGGAGGGGGTGGTGGGATCAGGGAGTAGAGGTTTTTTTAAAGAAGAGGTAAAAATCCAGTAAATGAGTATGAATGTTATTTTCTGTCCTTATGTCCTCCGCTATCTCATTTGCTCTAAAGGGAGAAAGTGCTTATATTCTGAACCAATGTGTCCACTGAGAAGCCTTCCAGCCTACTGGACTTTTTTCTGATCCCCAGTGTGAGCTCCCGGATGGCACTCAAGCTGGAACAGGGATGGCTTTAGGGGGTCTGTGGCTGTTTGCATCTGCCCTTGAAAGAAGACTTTTGTGTGTTTTAAACACTGTTAGAAAAATCAAGTATAAAAGTGCTTACACGACAGGATTTCCCTGATTTCAGGGTGAATAATCTTCCTAAAGGATTTAACTTTGATCAGCATAGTGGCTTGAGTGCTTCAAATTCTCCTGACTTACAGGCAAACACATGGAGTTGCCCTGGGTTTGATTCTTAGCCCTTTCTTTGGTTCTTAGGAACTTCAGTTTTAAAATGTTGATTCAGAAAGCATTTGCTGTAACTGTTAAGTGTCCAATTTGTGAGTAAAGACAGTGGTCATTAAAGAGCATTCAAAGAGAATATTAATCTATGCTGTAATCAATAAGCCAAGTGCTTTGACTTTCTGAGGCGCCTACATTTAACTATCCGTCTACTGACTTGGTGCCTTTTTATCATATAAAAAGTCAAAGTTCTAATTTCCCCTCAAGAACCCAGTGCCATCATATCATTGTCACTTAAAATAAATACTGCCAAGTTAGATTAGCTAGCAAGTGGTGGTGACCCTTTAAGCCATCTGTGTGAGTTATGACCCTTGAGTGAATTTGTTGTGTGGGGCACACTGTGTCATGGTTCTGTCAGAAGACGTTTTTTTCGTATTCTAATTTTCTGGTTATTAAACTGCTTGATAGTTTACATGCATTTTTTGCATTGCTGTTTCCTTGGTAACAGTTATATATCATTTTTCCTATCCTTGTAGATGAGAGCATTACAGATGATTTCTTTATAACCCAGTAATAGTATAAAAATAGGCATATATTTTTATTGTTACTTCTCTTGCGGCTGACTACTTTGTCAAGCAGATACACTCTCTCAAATGTTTATAGAACACAGTTCAGTAGAAAAACATATGATTATGCTGCTTCTGCCTGAGAGGGGTGAGTTGAAACCCCAAATTCATAGGGGGTTTAGTAAACTGAGCAATGCATTAATGAATTGAGTGACTAACTTCAATTCTATTTGATGGTGGCGTCCAAAGTATTGATGTGAAGAATCTTCATTTTAGTCGTAAGAAAATTCAGAGCAAGCTATATTTTACATCTTTAAACTGCTTCCTGGTTTATTTTCTTTTATCAGTATTATTATTTTGGTCTACAGCAGTGAATAAAGTCTGTCATAATAAAGTAGTAATTTTGCAACACGTATCTTACTTTTGAAGAAGAGTGAATCATTTGTAGATTTCTCAGATTTTGATAGAAAACCCACTTAGATACAATAAAACTTTTATTGTTTTTCCTTTATATTATCCAGAATTAACCATTTTCCAGGGAAGAGAGGAGGTAAAGAGAAAAGCAAAAGAGTAGAGCCTTCCTGGCTCCCTACCCAAGTAATTCTGCCTATGGTGCTGATAATAGTTAGCTCTAGAGACTAGCAATGAAAGACTCCAAAGACTCTGGATTTGAATTTTATTAAAGATGCTACTTCCTCATCTTTCGAGTCCTTTCTGGTTCTGCTGACTTCTGTGGCTGTCAGGAGGCGAAATGATGAAGAGTTTCATAACAGAACTAGATTCCTGTTTTAGGAATATTTAACTTTGGTTTCCCAGGGGCTGCTAGCGTACAGTGCACAAGTCTAGTCAATCAGCTTTAGGGAGAAGGCACATAGCTTTTGCTCTGCTATTTCATCTCTCTCTCTCTCTCTCTCTCTCTCTCTCTCTCTCTCTCTCTCTCTCTCTCTCTCAGACTGTAGTGTTAATGAAAGTTACTTATACTTTAAAGGGATGGCCTGGAAATTCTCAATTTCTGCTTTCTGTTTCTAGTTCTTGCAGCTAGCTGGTCATTCTCTCCCATTTACACACACACACACACACACACACACACACACACACACACACACACACGGATTGTCATAGTAGTTTAACATTATTAGCAGATAGGAAATAATTTTGTTTTCTTTTCTTTTTGCTGTGCTAGGGATGGATTGTAAGACCCTGTGCATGCTTCCACTGAACAATAATTCTAATCTCTAGAAGTGAATCATCTTGAAGGAACCATATTGAAAACACTGATTTTGCTCTTAACATAGAAGAAAAAAAAAAGAGGCTTTAAAAAGATTGTTGACACATACATACAGTCCTGAAATGCATCACCATCATATATTAATTAAATGCTTTGCTGTTTGCTCCTTTTTGTAACAGGGTCTCACTGTGTAGCCTGTTTTTGCCTCTCAAGTTCTGAGATTAAAGGCATGTGCCACGTTTCTTTGCTACTTTCGTTTTGTTTTAATTGGAGGTAGGGCACTTGTAGTTAAAGCTGTCCTCAAACTTATTATGTAGTTGAGGATGACACAGGAACTTCAGATACTCTTCCCAGTGTTTGGATTACTGAGGTCAGATGTCCCACCTGATTCATGTAGCACTGGGGATCAAACTAAGAACTGCATGCAAATATACAATCAAGCTCCATCCCCACCCCCACAAGATGATCTTGAATCTCATCATATCAAACAGAGAATGATGAGGTTAAATCAGCAGCTTAGAAAACTGATTTTAATGCCAAATCTAGCTTGCTGTTAGGGCACAGACTGTGAGCTAAGAATGAATTTGTTATTTTTAAATGGTTTAACAAAACAAAAGAAAAGAAAACTATGAAATTAAAATCCTAGTGTCTATAAATAAAGTTTTATTGGAACACAGCCATGCCCACATTCATTCTATATCGTCTATGCCTGAATTTGCTGTACAACAGCAAAGTTGAAAACATGCCATAGAAATGCTGTCTCCCAAAGCTTAAAATGCTTACTGTCTCTTACAGAAAAGTTTACTTTTTTCAGTCATTTTTTTCTTTTCTTTCCCCTTTTAAAATTTGTCTTATTTGTTTTTTCAAAATTTTATACAGTTAATTTTGATTATATGTACCCTTTCACCTAACTCCTTCAGGAAATACTTCTCCTTTCCTGCTCACCCAACTTTGTGTCTTCTTTTGTTTATTTTTTATTGGACATTTTATTTACATTTCAGATGTAATCCCCTTTCCCCAACCCAGAGACCCCCTATCCCACCCCCTCCTCCTGTTTCTATGAGGATATGCCCCCATTCACCCTCCCACTCTCACCTCACCACCCACGATTTCTCTCACACTGGGGCATCCAGCCTTCGCTGGACCAAGGACTTCCTCACCCACCTATGCCTGACACTGTCATCCTCCTCTACACATATAGCTGAAGCCACCCTTCCAGCTCCTTCAGTCTTCTCTCTCACTCCTCCATGGGGAACCCCTTGATCAGATCAATGGTTAGCTGTGAGCATCCACTATATTTCTCTGTATATTTCAGGCTCTGGCAGACCTCTAAGGAGACAACTATATCAGGCTCTTGTCAGCATGCACTTTCTGGCATCCACATCAGTGTCTACCTTTGGTGAATGCACAAGGGATGGGATACCCAGGTAGAATAGTCTCTGGACGGCCCCTCCTTCAGTTTCTGTCCCCATATTTGTCTCGATATTTGCTCCCATGAGTATTTTGTTACTCCTTCTAAGAAGGGCCAAAGCACCCACACTTTGGCCTTCCTTGTTCATGGGCTTCATGTGGTCTGTGAGTTGTATCTTGGATATTGAGAGCTTTTGGGCTAATATCCAATTATCAGTGAGTGCATACCATATGTGTTCTTTTGTGATTGGGTTACCTCACTCAGAATGATATTTTCTAGTTCCATCCATTTACCTAAGAATTTCTCAAATTCGTTGTTTTTAATAGCTGAGTAATATTCCATTGTATAAATGTACCACATTTTTTGTATCCATTCCTCTGTTGAAGGACATCTGGGTTCCTTCCAGCTTCTGGCTATTGTAAATAAGGCTGCTATGAACATAGTGGAGCATGTGTCCTTGTTCTATGTTGGAGTATCTTCTGGTTTTATGCCTAGGAGTAGTTAAGCTGGGTCCTCAGATAATGCTATGTCCAATTTTCTGAGGAACTGCCAAACTGATTCCCAGAGTGGTTGTACCAGCTTCCAATCCCACCAACAATGGAGGAGTGTTCCTCTTTCTCCACATCCTTACCACCATCTACTATCACTTGAATTTTTGATCTTGGCCATTCTGACTAGTGTGAGGTGGTATCTCAGGGTTATTTTGTTTTGCATTTCCCTGATGACTAAGGATATTGAACATTTCTTTAGGTGCTTCTTGGCCAGTTTCCTCAGTTGAGAATTTTTTGTTTAGCTCTGTACCCTATTTTTAATAGGGTTATTTGGTTGTCTGTAGTCTAATTTCTTGAGTTCTTTGCATATCTGTGTCTTCTTTTTAACCCATCAAGTCTAATATGTGCTGCCCGTATGTTTATGGATGTGTTGCCTCTTACTAGAGCATCCTTGGCCTGCCAATGACAATACTCTTAAAGAAAACTGAAGTTTCCCATTGTCAACATCTAAGGACTGTCAACAATATATCTCCTGGGCTAGGATGTCCACCTGTATTCTCCATGCTGAGACTTTGTTTGGTCTGAGGGTACTTGGCACTTGTGTATACTGTCACACTATGTATATTATGCATAATATGTATATTATGTCACAATGCATTATATGTATAGCTACCCTGTTGTGTCTGGAAAACATTGTTTCCTTGTAGTCATCTCTGGCTTTCAAACTGATTTGTCTCCTCTTTCACAACAATCCCTGAGTGGTGAGCAAAAGAATTTTAGTATAGATATTTCATTTAGGGCTTTTCCCTGGACTTTGGTCAGTTATGGGCTTTGTGTTGATCACCATCTAATTTATCTTATTTATTTATTTTTTTGCACATAACTATTTACCAAATAGCCCCCAACAGCAGCCACCCAACAACCTACTCTGCCTCTCAGGGGCCTTAGCATTTAATATACACTAGAATTTCAAATATCACATAATTGCAAAAACTATCTGTTGCTGGCAAAATCACACCCTGCTAGATCAGAAGGCAAACCATAGTCATCTGTTGTGGATAATCTGAAGCAGCCCCATATCCCACACCTAGGAGGATTAAGATGAAAACATTAATTTATGATATTTCCGTGTATGTATGTTTTTAAGAAACCAAAATGCTAAAATTGTCACTACATACCGTTAGTCCCAGCTCTCGTAGCTTCTCCTGTTTTTCTTTCCTTGTCACTGTCTAGACATATGTGCTCACATGTCAGATAAAATATAAAGTACCAAAATTCAATAACTTATTCAAAATTAATCTAAAATTTATTTTTATTAAAATTTGAAGATATTCCCTATTTTAGCTGTTTGAACCTGGTCCTCGTAAGTACATCCCTCAAAGGGGTTGTGCCTGGGAACGTTAATCATGCGGATCCTTTGGTTACTCAATTTGCCTGTTTTCTTTGTACTAGAGAGTTACAGATTGTTGCTGGCCTTTCAAAGGCTTTTAAACTTACACTGCAACTTGGATGAAAATGAGTGGCAATAATACTAGGAAAACTTCCCCTAGCATGTGCCAGTGAACTGGTAATGGACTGAACCTAAACAGGGAGTACTAGGATTTCCTTACAATACACTTGAGTCATCTGATCCTAATGACAACTGACCTTCATTAATCTGTTTCCAAAGGAAACACTAGATATGTGGATTTTGTTGTAGGCAGAGGAATCCAGGTAAGCTGTATGAACATGGAATTGAGTTGAACTTTACCTTTGGGGAATTTCACTATACACATACAGAGCCTCAGAATGAAAAACGTTATTTTTATACCACTTGGTCTGGCTCCTTTCGTTAGCAATTAGGGTCATTATGCACTTAGGCTCTGTGAGTTATCTTCAAGAAATCTAAGCCTTGGTTTTAGATAACAAAGTTAACATTCCCATTTTTTTTTCCTAGCAAAGAGAAAAGAAGGATTTCCTGACTGAGTGGTCACATTTTCATATAGGGTTTACGTATTTGGCATGTGGCAAATCTTCTACACTAAAGCAGCGAATGAACTTGTATACAATCAACTATAATTAGAGTTGCAAATCAGTAGTTAAGAAGAATGGATGTTCTCCCAGAGTACCTGGGTTCAATTCCCAACACTGACATAGTGGCTCACAAAGAATGTCACGGGATCCAACACACTCTTCTGGACTCTTCAGGCACAAGGCATGCATGTGATTGGCAGAAATACACACAAACAAAATACTTGCACATATAAAAATAAATAAGTAAATCTTTAAAATAAAATAAATGGCTTAAGACCTCAGAGTGCAAACTTTAATTTCTATTTAGAAAGATGAAGCCTATTTTTCCCCAGTGTGATTGATGACTAAAATGTTATCAACTGGGGCCTAGGAAAAGCTGTTGTCATCTCAATAAGTGAAGTTATAATTGCATTAAAATGAATTTTTCTAGGTGTCTGTTGTATGAAGTCACTGATGAGTGATAGGAAAAATAATTTCTATAAAAGCAACATTTTTAAAGTTTGAAGAAGGAAATTGGTTTCTGTATAGTGACCATTTACTAAAGGATTGTGGTTTTTATTTGAATTAGTTTTATATGCCCTTAAGTTTTAGGAGATCTCCTTAGTAGAAAATAAAACATCATTACTTGACATATATGCTGCAAATCAGTGTTGAAAATTTCCTAGTGAATGGAAGAATGCTCACAGTCGTGTATTTAGTTGGCACAGTTACTGTTCAAGGACTTTATGTGAACATACAGCTACGTTGATTCAAAGTGTTTCTGCTGGTTTCACAAGACCTCCTAGAATTGAATGCTTTTCTGTTAGGCAATGTGTGGTCCACTCTACCACTCTTAACCCTGGTACAGTAGTAATTAGTGGTGAGTTGCTTCTGGGATTAGTTTGTCCCAAGCCAGTTACATGTGTAAATGAATTGTGGCTCAGGGTAATGCTTTCATCTCTTGTACAGGCCCCAAGTTGACAAACAAAAGACCACTTAATTTGTTTATCATGACTTTTTTGGTACTTATATTTTGAATGCCAGTTTTTATAAACAGAGTTTTACTGAGTCACAGCTTGGCCACCTGGCTGTATTATCTATGGCCACTTTCAGGAGTGTCTTGGAGTTTTACTGCTGTGAATAGACACCATGTCCAAGGCAAGTCTTATAAAAGACAGCATTTAATTGGGGCTGGCTTACAGGTTCAGAGGTTCATTTCAGCATCATCAAGGTGGGAACACGGCAGCATCCAGGCAGGCATGGTGCAGGAGGAGCTGAGACTTCTACATCTTCATCTGAAGGCTGCTAATGGAGGACTGACTTCCAGGCAGCTAGGACAAGAGGGTCTAAAGCCCAGGCCCACAGTGACACACCTACTCCAACAAGGTCACACCTCTTAATAATGCTACTCCCTGGGCTAAGCTTATACAAACCATCACATTCCACTCTGTAGCCCCCATAGGCTTGTTTAAACATGAGTTTATGGGGACCATACCTAAACATAACACAGTGCAAAATACATTTAGTCCAACTTCCAAAGTCCCCATAGTCTATACCCGTCTCAACAATGTGAAAAGTCCAAAGCTCAAGGTCTCTTCTGTGATTCACCCAATCACTTAACTATAATCCCCAAAGCAAGACAGGAAACAAGATGGATAAATTCCAAGCTCTGCATCTCCATGTCTGATGTCAAAGTGATCTTTGTATCTCCAAATCCGTTTTCATCTTTGCTGACTACAACAACCTTCTTTTTCCTGGGCTGGTTCCACTCCCTGTTAGCACCATTCCTCAGGAGATATCCTATAGCTCTGGCATCTTGAACATCTTGGTGTCTCCAAGGCAGCTTCAATGTTATAGCTTCTTGTTTCAGTATCTGAGATCCACACATTATCTTCTGGGTTCCTCCAAAGGGCTGTTGTCACTGCTTCAGCTCTGCCCTCTCTAGCTCAGATTGATCCACTCCACTGCCACTGCTGTTCTTGGTGGTCATCTCATGGTACTGGCATCTTCAATATGCTAGGGTCTTTTCTTGCAACTAGGCTTCACCAATAGCCTCTCATAGGCTCTCTTCATGGTGTCAAGCCTCAACCCATTTGCATAACCCTCTTAGTCCTTCTTGGTCATGATGTTTGTGCAGGAATAAAAAACACGACCAAGACACAGCTTATATAAAAGACCGGCTGTAAGGCGTTTTCCCCATTAGTGATCAAATGTGGGAGAATCCATTGTGGGTGGTCCCTTTCCTGGGCTGGCAGTCCAGGGTTCTATAAGAAAGCAAACTGAGCAAGCCAGGGGAAGCAAGCCAGTAAGTAACATCTCTCCATGTCCTCTGCATCAGCTCCTGCTTTTTGACATGCTTGTGTTCCAGTCCTGACTTCCTTTGGTGATGAACACCAGTGTGGAAGTATAAACTAAATAAACCCTTTCCTCTCCAACTTGCTTCTTGGTCATGATGTTTGTGCAGGAAGAAATACCCTGACTAAGGAGAAATTGGTACCTGCATAGTGGGGTATTCCTGTGACAACCTGATCTTGTTTGGGGGAAGATTGTGGAAGGGCTTTGGAACTGTGGGATAGAAGAGCCACTGGGTGTTAAGATCTCTGTGGGATGTTCTGTAGGAGCTTGAAAGATAATGTTTAGAATGGTGATAATGATGGAGGCCTGGCTTGTGAAATTTCAGAGGGAAGATTAAAGACTCTTATCAGGGCTGTTGCTGTTTCGATTATGAAGATTCTGTGGTTTTGGTTAGTTGCGGCTGAAGAATCAGCTGTGATTAACAAGATACCAGAACTACTAAAGTGAAACCTTACATTACTGGGATTATCGATGCTGGTTAGTTGGAGTTAAGAAATTAGTGGTGATTAAGAAGAGACCAACATCACTGAGGTGAAATATCTGTAAAGTGTTTTCTGAGAGCATAAGGAATGTGTGTTCCAGAGATAGTCAAGGTTGTACCTTGTGCTACAGCTGGACTTGGTAATGTGTAAGAGTTATCCAGGTGGTACTGGTTTTGAAGGCACGAAAGCATCATGAAGAAAAGTTGAGGCTTGGCACTGTGAGAGGCCATGGAAGGACATTGGTGAAGGTGCAACCTCAATTGCAGTTGATGGGCCAGGACTGAAGGGGTCATGCAAAGGATTGGGGGCTTGACACCATAAAGAGAGCCTATGAGCGGCTGTTAATGAAGCCTAGTTGCAGTGGAAGACCCCAGCATACTGTAGATGCCAGTACCATGAGATGATCACCAAGATCAGCAGCAGCAGTGGAGTACAGGCAGCTGGAGCCTAAAAGACAAGCTGTGTGCTACAAAGGGCAGAGCTGGAGAAGTGACCCAAGCCCTTGGAGGAGCCCAGAAGATCCTGAGTGGATCCCAGACATTGGAGGGTTAGAGTTTGATTTTGGTTTTGATTGTGACTGTGCCTTGATATTTTTCCCTCTTTGAAGGAAGAAAGTATTTTAGTGGAGCCTACAATTAAGAGACTTTGAACTGTAAATTTTAAAAGAAAGGAATTTCAATTGTAATATGTAAAGACTGTGGTACTTTAAAAGTTATTTAGATCTTGGGGATGAATAAGAAGTAAAGGTTAAGGCTTAATAGTGATGTGTTTGTGTGTCAAATTGACAAGAATCAATTGTACTGGCTAGTTTTGTGTGTCACCTTGACATAAGCTGGAGTTATTACAGTGAAAGGAGCCTCCCTTGAGGAAATACCTCCATGAGATCCAACTGTAAGACTGTAAGGCATTTTCCCAATTAGTGATCAAGGGTGGCAGGTCCCACTGTGGATGGTGCCATCTCTGGGCTAGTAGTCCAGGGTTCTATAAGAAAGCAAGCTGAACAAACCAGGGGAAGTAAGCCAGTAAGTAACATCCCTCCTTGGCCTCTGCATCAGCTCCTGCTTCCTGACCTGCTTGAGTTCCAGTCCTGACTTCCTTTGGTGATGAACACCAATATGGAAAGTCTAAGTTGAATAAATCCTTTCCTCTCCAACTTGTTTCTTGGTCATGATGTTTGTGCAGGAATAGAAACCCTGAATAAGACAGAGGTTATAGGACAATTTTGTGGCTTTTATTCTCTCCTTTCACTTTTATATCAGTTCTGGGCATTAAACTCAGGTCACTACGTGTTGTAGTCTGAAAGAGAACAGCTGCCATAGGCTCATCTATTCAAATAGTTGGTCCCTAGTTGGTGAATCTGTTTGCTAGGATGAGGAGATGTGGCCTAATTGGAGGAGGTGTTTTACTGGAGGTAGGCTTTCAGCTTTCAAAAATCCAGTTTTCTCCCTTTAGCTCAATCTGCCTCCTATTTGTTGATAAGGGTGTAGGCTCTCAGATACTGCTCCAATGCTATATCTGCCTGCCTGCTGCCATGTCCCAATCATGCTGTTTGTAGACTCACCCTCTTAACTGTAAATGTCTAGTTAAATGCTTTCTTTCATAAGTTGGCTTGTTCCTGGTGTTTCTTCACAGAATTAGAAAAGTAAGTAAGACACTGTGTTTGCGTGGCAGGTACTTTACCAACTAAGCCTTTGCCAGCCCCATTGACTATTTCTTTATTGCTTCTAATATGAAGAACTTCTTGGCTTGGTTTGACCTGTTGGTCCCAGAAGCTAGATTCCTGTTTAGGAGTACTATCTGGCAAACTTGGAAGCATGAGAACAGATGCTTATTTTTCTATAATGCTACAGATGTGGCTTCATGATGGCAGTGGTTGTCCAAGATTAATGGCATTATGAATGAGTCATACTTTATGTTGTGTTTCATTTATAAGCTTTTTGAGAGTAAATCTCTTGTATGGAACCTCCTTGGTTCATAGAATTTGGTAAAATATGAACGAATTAAGGTAAAGTCATACTATGTCCTTACACTGTCAAACATTTTATGATCACAGATATTCCTGCTTTAGGACTTCATTAACATATTTCACTATAACATAACTGCATGTTTATTATACTCATTCAACACTGGGCTAAAAGCCACTCTTTAAACCTAGAGCTTAGGACCCAGCCCAGTATCTGGGTCTCTCTGTCATCCTTGTTCTTGCTTTCCCACTTCCCTCTAGTCTTAATAATTCTATTGTAAACCATCCTATCTTTACTGCCAAAAGAAAGTCTATGTCATGCTTATACAATTCTTGAAGATTTGATAATAAGAGGTTTGTATACTTAAATGTAATATTACAAAGCATTTTGTTAGATAATTTATATACTATGCTAAGAAAATGCAGTAAAGGACCAGAAAGTGTAGCACTATTCAAGATAAAAGGCATTATTTTAATTATCTTTGACCTAGAGTTAGTTTCTTTTTTTGTCTTTTAAAGTATTGCAACAAATGAACAAATTGGAACAAATGGGATTATGGAAACTTGCTTAAACATTAGCAAGAAATATGGCATAGCTTAGCTATTGAAAACGAGAAGGTACTGCTGTTTGTTGTGATGTAGAAAGACCTCCAGGTACATTTATTGCTACATGATGGTAATAAGGTACACATGTATTTTAAAATTCTGCATTAAAATGTCTAGATGGATATAGGAACTATTACTAACAATATTTAGCTTTGTGAAGCTTTAGTACACAAAGTATCATGTCAGGGACTATGGGACATGAGGCCATGGGATCTACATTCCCAACTACATTGTATGTTTTCTTAATTTAATTTTGAACCCAGGAAATATGCTACCTGTTTACCAATAAACATGAATTTCAAAAGATATAAATGGAGTAATTATATAAATCCAAGGCACGGATCACATTATCAGCATATTATTGATGCTTTTTTTTTTTCTGAGTTTAAAAATAAAACCTTCATTGTAAAATTTTTTGAAGTTTTAGAATACTAAAGGAGCTGGAGAGATGGATCAGAAGTTAGGAACACTTGCTGTACTTCCAGAGGAACTGTGTTTGATTGTTAATACCCATTTGGTGGCACACAATGGTAACTCCAGTTCCAGGGTATCTAATGCCCTATTCAGGCCTATTCAGTTTTATTCAGGCATCAGACAGGCATATGGTGGTACATTGACACATATGCAGACAACCCCCCCATACACATAAAAAAAAGAGTATACAAAAGAAAAGATAGCTTGTTACAATCATTTAGCCTTCTGTTTTCCATTTATCTCACAAAATTGATATAAATATGAAACAATACACTTAAGTTTTCACAAAATATTATGTTCCCATATCATTAACTACTCTTAACAACCATATGAAACAGCATTTACTTAATGATTTCCTATTTCATTAACATTTAGATTGTTTCCAGTGTATTGCTTTGGATAACAATGTGATGAATTTCTTTACAGCAAAGTCTTTGGATTCCATGGACAGCTTTTTGCTTTTTAATGACACAAATAATAGCTTGCTGAATACTTCAAAACCCATAAAAGTCAGAAGATATTTTGGGATAAAATTCAAATGATATTTGATATTTTTGCTAAAATTATGAAGATTCTAGTTGCTCAGAGGGGCTTACAGTTGATAAGTGGTATTTGTCATGCAAGTTACTCTAGTGATAAAACTTGGTTAGTATCACCTGGGTAGGAATACTTGATACTTCTTGTTAATGCTTTATTTTTCAAGCAAGTCAGACAAACTTTTGTGTCCATTTTAATATCATGGAAAATTATGTATTATTTCCTTACGATTTAATTTCATTTTGCACATATACATTTAGATAGTCACATACATGTACACATAAAATAAATACTTTTTAAATTAAGTTTATATGAGAACACTTAGATAAAAAGAGAATGAAACATTGTACAGCTATAAAACAATAATAAAAGAACATTCTATGCAGTGATAGGAAATGATCCCTCAGATATATTTCTTCAGGAAAGACATCAATATACACAACAATAAACACACTAATGTTCATATAAAAATACTGAGAAGAGAAATAAGAAAGAACTAGACATTTTATTGGAATGAGGAAGAAACAAAAGAAGAAAAATACATACTTAGATAAAATACAAAGAGGATTGTGTAAAAGCTGGAACCATTAGCAAACTGGCCTTGGCTCCATGCGAAACCTAGGCTTCAGGCCTAGAATGTTCAGCATAGAAAACATAAGCTCTGAATAAATGTATAAATTACTACCTCAAGCAAATGTAATATGTAATCTTTAAAAGACTTTCCCTTGTTCGTTTTTGAGACAGTCATGTACCTACAGCTGGTCTTGAACTTACTATTTAGTCAAGGCTAAGCCAGAGCTTCTGAACTTCCTCCTAAGTACTCAGATTATAGACTTCCAGGCCACTCTATTTTCAAAGAGTTAAATACAGTTTTAATATATTAAGTATACACATATATATTATATATATGTGTGTGTATCCCAATTTCAAATGTATAAAATTTTAATGATAATCCTTATATCAAATTAAGTAAAGTTAGATGATTATGATCACATTATTGTTATAAGTATGATCTCTTTGCATTTGGAAGTGAGTACTTAGAAGATAAGAATAGAAACTATAATATGGGGCAGAAGTTTGGTATTGTTACTCTGTATAATAAAAACATAAAACACAATATATAATTTGCTAATTATGTATAATTTATTAACATTTTAAAGTAAAATTTTATTAATTTTAGACAATAATCTTTAAAAAAATCTATGTGATACTTTTTCCATTCACCAAAGGCAACAACGTTGTGACTTTTTAAAGAACCATATTCTGGAGATACATGTATGCATACTTCTTTTCAGTCTATAATTTAATTATGACACCATTAATTCATAATTTGTTTTTCTGATTGAGATCATGTTAAGAGACTTAAGAACAGAATACAATTTAACCAAATTAATGAAACACATTGGCAACAATAAACCATCTCATCCTTCTCTCCTCATTAAGCCTTTACTTCATCTTCCTTTAGTGTTAATGGAATTATGAAAACATTGTAAACTTACACTACAGTATACACTACAGTAGGATGATGTGTTAAACAGTCTAGCTATTATAGGTATGCATGGCCATGTTTTAGGACCAGTGATGGAGATTGAACCCAGGATTGGGACATGACAGGCAGCTACTTCATCGCTGAGCTACATATTAGCTTGGATTTTTTAAACAAGGTCACTTTGTAGCCTAAGCTGGCCTCAAACACTATATCCTGTCTCTGCCTTCTTCTGAGGGCTGAGACCACAGGTCTGCATTACAAAGCCTGGCCATGTTAATATTTTTTAAATAATCACCTGAAGAGTAGATTTGACAAAATTCCTAGTTTAAGTGCTCATTTAGAAGTCTTTTCATGATTTTTGCTGTATCATAGATTAGGGGTTAGGGACTGGCATAGCCTTGTCTGTGGACCCAATTTAACTTCTTTTGTATGTTTGCATTAAGTTAAGAATAGTTTTAATTTGAAAATGGTTTTATAAAAATTAAATAATAGTATTTTATGACACATAAAAATTTAATGAAATTCGAATTTTAGTGTCCATAAATATTTATGTTTGTCGGGAGGACACAACCCTGTCTATTCATTTCTATAGTCTCTGTGGCAAAACAGCAGAGTTGAGTAGTGGCAGAGACCATGTAGGGTCCATAACCTGTAATGTTTGCTAGATCCTTACCCTGTATGCCTGTTTGCTTGTGTGTGTGTTTATAAAACTGCATAAATGGAATTTGGATAATACTGCTTTGTATTTACAGATGTTTCTCTCTATGTGGATAGTCTTTCTTTTGGTAATAAGGTTAGAATCTAGGGCCTTGCAGGTTCTAGGTAAGCTCACGGAAACTGAGCTACATCCTTGTACCAGGTGTTTCTTCTATATAAATATTCCTACCATAAAAATATTTTTCTGCAGAGATAGATCTTGGTGAACTCAAAAGGAAATTGTATTTTCAATGTTTATATTCTCCTGACTTGCAACCTCTCCTTTTGCCAAAATCAATGTAAGTACACACACACACACACACACACACACACACACACACACACACACACACTTTGTCCCCACCCCAGTAAAAATTAAAAGCAAAATGCAGATAAACTGGTAGCCCTGTCCATTGATCACTTTTCTGTTTCAGGGGATACTTTCCAGGCCAGTTTGGCAAACCAAATTGAAAAAAATATGTTGGCTTGAGAGAGCAGATGAAAAGGAGCTCCCCATGATTCCCAGCTCCACCCTACTTGGTTATCCAGCTGATGTGGACTTCATGGAGTTTTAACATCAGCAGCCCTCCAATAAAATATTGGTGGTTTATTTCAAGATATCTCTTCTTATTGATGAATGTGTAACTTGAATAGCTTGTTGTTTTAAAGTGAAACATGGCATCGTTCTATCTTATTTCTGGGATTTTAGCTGCAGAGAAGGTGCAGCTAAATGCTCTATGGATAGTGCCTTACAATTTATTCATAGACATAGGTGATTCCTGAATTGGAGTTCATTGACCTAGGGAGGTGAGTGTATCCTGGTTATTTCTTTCTGCTCCTTCAGCCTTAGGCTTGATAATCTCATGGGAGAAAAGTGGTCACAACAGCTCTAAGCATCATGTCATATGATTTAGTTCATAGAAAGAGAAAAGAGGGTATCTATATTGTAAGTATTTCCTCTTGTGTGGCTATTTCTTTGTTAGCTTGGAAGCATAATTTTGCTAGAAGCTGAGAATTCCCCTTAAAAAGTCTTGTAAAGGCAGAGATCATCATGATCATTTCTGGCTTACCTCTCAAACTATGGTAGCAGTTAGAATGCAAGTTCTAGTATAGTGGAGGAGAAAGGGCAAAGGAGTTGAGGAGGTATTCAACATACTGCTCTCTAGTAACTGCCATTGTCCTGCCTTCCTTGTTTTAGAGATAGAGCAGTTAGGTTTATCCCTGAGCTACATCCTAGGCACTACATATACACTTGGAAAGAAACAAGAAGAAAGACTTGGATGGTAGCTATAATACATCCATCTGAATCCTACACTCATATTCTGGTAGAAATATGTTATCATAGGTTATCCTTTGTTTTCTGTGGTCATGATGAAAGTATATGCATTGCAATATTGCCATCAGTAACAGAAAAACAAACAAACTTATGTGTGGGAGTTGCATCTCAGTGGTAGATCGCTTAAAGTTCCAAAGTTTATCCTTAGAACTTAGAACTTCTTAAAGCAAGAAGAAAACGCATCATAAAATAGCTGAGGGTGGTGGAGAATGTATGGTGGCCCATAAGAAATACAGAGAAAGGTCCATTTCTTGATAGCTTAACTGGCTGACAGGTCTGTGCTTCTGCTATCTTATTGAGGTGCTGATTTCTTGTGTTGATTGCCTTCTTGTGGATGTATAGTGGTTGCAGTACTTAACAGATCACATACTTTCACACAAGACCAACAGCAACATGTTTTGTTCCTTGCTGTCTTGCAACAGAATCCTCTAAATTTTTCATTGTTCAACATTGTCACCATACCCAACGTTTCCTGCATCTACCTTACAAGAAGAACTTCTAGGGTTGGCCTAGATTTGTAGACTCTGACAAACTGAGCCCAGCTACCTGGTTTTAAAAAGTTTTATTAGACCATGACTTTGTTCATTCATTCACATACAAAAAGTTGCTGGGCTTTACATGAAAATGAGTGATATAAATAGTTGTAACATGGGTCATAGGGTCCACAGAAGTTTATTAATAACTTTTTGGTGATTTATAGAAAAAGTCTGCCAATGCATGTTTGAGGTTATTATCTATTCTCACCATTTGGTCAGTGTTACAAACAAGTGCCAATGGAGATTTTTGTTCTTTATGTTGAGTGAAGGTGAGGCTAGGGGCAAGTGGTAGGAGGAGACCAGAGATGCTTAGCATCTTGCCATGAGCAAAAACACCCTTCTACATAAAGAGTTGTCCCACTCAAAATAACAGTGAGGTCCCATGTTGCTAAGTGTTAGCTTCTGTAAGATTGGACTTGTACTGTGACACTGAGTTTCCAGGTTTCCTTAGCTTCATCATTCTACTAGCCCCTCACATGGCCACCTGAGGCTGTCTCTGCTAAATTGAGACTCTGGGAGGAAAGAAGAGGAAATGACTGTTGGTTAGGCAATCAAGAGCACTGGTTCTTGGGAGCAGAGGGGATTTGCTAAATTGATATCTGGAAGAGATGGTTCCATGGGTTCCTGATAATTATAGCCTGAGTCATTGCCTGATGACAGTGGTTGTCTTTGATAGGGAACAGCTCATAATACTAGAGTTCCACAGAATGGCAAAACGGTTTGCCTATGTTCTGTGTGCTGCTGCCTTTGAGTTTACAAGAACTGAAGAGGTCTTTTCTTTCCTGCTTTTTTTGTATAATGAACAAATTATCTCTAACAAGCATGTATTAATCATACAACTGAAAGGAAGTTTTTAAGGATCACCATAAACAATTAAGCAATTAAAATAATTTTCTTGGTGTTTATAATAAAACCAATTAAATTCTCAGGCAGCTTTGTTGTTTGGATGCCATATAGAAAAAGGGATTCACACCCATGTGCTTTTTCTTTCTAAGCATTTCATGTCAATTGAATATGGTACAACAGACAGTACACACACACACACACACACACACACACACACACACACACACACACAAGCCCCAGTTATGCTATTTTCAACATCCGGAGCTACAACTGAGAGCATGGTGATAAATTTGAACTATAAACTTAATATTCCCCTGAGTGAGAAGGTGTAACATTCCAGTCTGATGTTTGATGACTGTAGTACCCTAATTTCTTTTTCTTGTCAAAATTTATGTTAACAAGTTTCTTTGGGGGTTAGGAAGATGTCTTGGTCTTGTACGAGTATGAAGACCTGAGTTTAATTCCTAGCACCATGACATTAATTTGTAAGACCAGGGCAAGTGAGGCACAGATAAAGAGGAGTCCTGGAATGCAGTGGCTAGCCAGGCTAGTGGAATTGGTTAGATCCAGGACAGTGAAAAATAAAGGGGTCTGAGGCTCAAGAGATTGCTCAGTGACTAAGATTACTTGCTGCTCCTGTAGAGGACCTGGATTTAGTTTCACTTCCTACATGGCTACTCACAACTATGTGTAACTCTATTTCCCAAAGATCCAATACTCTCTCCTGCCCTCTTCTGGCACCAGCAACACACATGGTGCATATACACAGAGTCAGGCAAAATGCTCGTACACATAAAAATAAATGAATATTTAAAACAACCAAACATAAAAAGAAGGATGATGTTTCTGAGGAAGATTCCCGAAATAGTCCTCTGACCTATACATGGTTATAGACTAGTGATTTTCAACCTGTGGCTTACAGCCCCTTCAGCCAACTTCTATCTCTAAATGTATTTATATTACAATTCACAACAGTAGTAAAATTACAATTTTGAATTAGCAACAAAATAATTTTATTATTGCGGTTGCCACCACATGAGGAACTGTATTAAAGGGTCACAGGATTAGGAAGGTTGAGAACCAACAGTCTAGACATATGTACATAGCCTCCACGTATATGTACACTCTTTTTCCCCCAAATACATATGCACATATACACACGCAAAGTTTTGTTTTCCATTGTTACATAGCAGATACATACAGCCCACGTGGGTACATCTGTATATACATATGCACATACAACATTAAAATAGAAGTTTCAGCAGGTGTAGTGGCACTTTTCTTTAATTCCAATACTCAGCAGGTAGAGGCAGAAAGATCTCTGTCATTTGAGGCTAGCCTGGTTGACACAATGAGTTCGGAACCCAGATACATAGTAAGACCTTGTCAAAATAAAAGTTTGAAAACTTATTAGTAGAGTCTAACACAATCTGATTTTCTCTTCTTTTATTCTTTTTCTTATTCTTAATCCTGTTGATTTCTCCCAGATGATGATTTTCTTTCTCAATAAATCTCTGCCCACAGTTTTTCTCTGGGAGATTCGTTCTCTTCTTTTTATATGGTCTTTCTTCTTTAGGGAACTTCTGGTTTTAGCTATTAATTTATAGTGAAGTGGCTGTTGTCATGAAAGCTTGGAGACCTAGCCTGGTCTAATGAAAACACTGAACCAGAGATCTTGAACTTTAGCTGACAAAGAACAGTTTGTTTTATTGTGAGACGCCTTTAGGAATGCCAGTCCAAGGCTACATGTAGCTTTAGGTACCAGTTCCAGGAGACTTGTGCCAGTATCTAGTGAAGGGTAAGCCAAAGCAGCCACTAGAATTCTACCTCCAGTAAGGCCAGAGGCCAGCATGCTTTGGTAGGTTTGCTTATATAAGCTGTTGCTTTCACTTTTTCTTTTTAAAATGTATTAACTTTAATTTATATATGTTCATGCTTTGCCTGTATGTTCTCCTGTATATTGCATGTATGTCTTGTACACATGAAGGCCAGATAGTTACATTCCCTGAATCTACCCTGTGGGTGCTGGGACATGAATCTGGGTCTTTTGGAAGAACAGCCAGTGATCTTTGCCATTGATCCATCTCTCTAACCTCTTGTTTTGTTTTTGTTATTGTTTTATTTGTTTGTGTTTGTTTCTCTTATCTAGGCTGAGATTCAAACTCCCCTGAATGGACTGTAAATAATTCACATTAGCAACTACGGAAAGACTTCATTGTAGTGAGATAGAAGTACTGATTCTAAGACAACACTTTATTGGGAAAGTACCTTATCTTTGCATTTAAAGTGGCTTAGGCCCCCTGTCCTTCTGAAGCTATTAAAGGTCTCCCTCCGCCTTGAAGACTTTCAAGTTTCTTTGCAACCATTGATGTAGGCCATCACAGTATGACTCTGAGCTCTATGTTCTTTTAGTGGAGTTTGGCAGTAGAATATATCTATTTTAGGCTGAAGAAGATTCTGGAGATAGATACAGTCACTTTGGCTAAAATACCACATAAGCATTGCTGTGTGATTAAGAAAACACTAGATTTACAGGGACAATGGGTGAAAAACATAACCTTTAATGCACCCCAAAATTTTGTTATGATACATTTGAAGGAAAGATAAGAGGCCAATAAATGGTAACACAGTGCTTCACATATCGAATTGTTGAGAAATCTGTAAATAACAACCATGCATATTACCCTTTCCTTTCAAACCTGGAGTTTGCTTGGGGAAGTGGGAGTGGAAAGAGCTGCAGCACATAAGTTGCTGTGGAGGGGTAGAAATAGGAGACAGTGAGAGTTGAAGTGGGAGGGGAAGCCACGATATCAGATGGGAATAGATATGGCTCTTCCTACGCCTCCAAGTAAGGTAGCTGGAATGTTGAGAGAGGACACATGCTGACATGTTTATGCATGCTTTTAGTGTGTGCCAATGAAGCTCTCTGTCCAACAAGGTGCAGTTTTTCTGAGTCTGCACTGCAGAGCTCAAATGAAACCATGCATAAGCAAACATGAAATATGTACTGTACTCAAATCCATTTCTCATGGATTAGTCCCACTGAAAGAAATTCAATTTATAAAACAAGTGTTACACTTGAACTCACTGCACCAGAACAGTGTGCTTCATTATGAGTAGACATGTCTCTCTGATGCACTGAACTTCTGATTCATGGACTGGGGAGATGGCTCAGTGGTTAGAAGTGCTGGCATGCAGCTGTGATGATGTTCCATCTCTGGATCTCATAAGTTGTCAGGAAGGAACTGAATACTTCGAGTTGTCTTCTGATCTCCATATGTCAACTGTAGCATATCTGCATCTGCATGTATGCACACACACACACACACACAGAAAGAGAGAGAAAGAATCAAACTTTAAGTTGGAATTTGTACATTTTTGGCACTGTGTTTATGGCTACCATTATTCAAAAAGTAGGTAATCTACCGCTAGGTAAAGATGAATGGGCAGTTTGAAAGCAGCTATTGCTAGAGTAATATGCTGATTTCTTTCTCTTTGGGGCATGTTCCTCTATATTCTTTCCAGTGTAGCATTTTCTCCTCATTGGTAATCAACACAAACCATAAATAACCCTTACTTCAATGGTTCCTCTGTGGCTTTCATCCCCTTTAATCTGCAGATTGCTCTTTTTTTTTTTCCTAAAACTGCTCCAAGATACAATTACCTTCTTTTCGAAAAAGATAGAAGGGCATCATGTTCTTCACAGAATCCATGCATCTAGTACAAAACAGATCAGTTTTACATTGTATTTTAATTGACTGTGTAAAGATGTTGAGGGCCCAAGATATTTGTATTACTCTGAATAATGGCAATTGTAGTGCTTTTTGTGTTGTTAATCACACAGCATTAGACATGCTGATATTTACAAGAATCAGATTAGAATTGTTACTGATTTTCATTTGAGTATTACTATTATGAACTTTGTTGCTAAGATAACTTCTCTCTACTTTTAGAACCTATGAATGATAATGAATGATATTACTCCTGAGGACTTCTAACTCATCCTGGCATCATTGCTCCTGCTCCTCCTGTGTATGCCTTTATGACAAGTGCACTTAGGTCTCCTTGTATCCCCAGAATTCCGATAAGCATCTTATATACAGTAGCTCAGCTGTTTGACTTTCCAAAAAGGCCAATCAGGTAGTATTTATCATTATTTCTGTTAGGACACTGAGCATGAGAGAGAATCATTTACTATCCATGGAAGAAGTGGTTGGAGTCTCTCCTTGTGACCTCTGTGAATGTGTAGGAACTAATGCTACTCAGGGGTGCTGTCAATCATTTGCCTCTTGGGATCACATGGCCTGCTGTTTACAGTAATGTTGTGTCTCTTAGAAGAAAGGGCCAAGGAGCGTACCGAGAACCTTGTGCATTCTTGTGAAGTGCTGTACCACTGAGCCACACCCCCAGGCATCTGTCTCTTTTTGTTTGACTGAGCATGGATCCTAGGCCTGGTGCGTGCTAAGTCTTTATTCTGACATCAAGATAACTGTTCTCTTTTTTGTTTCAAAACCACATATTTTTTTATTTACCACTAAAGCACTAAACACCCTAGATAAAAATCTTATTACTTATTACCATCTCTCTTTTGAACCCATAATGTCTTTGTGTACATTTTGTTTCAGAATTAAATGAATTATGATTTGCTTGTAACAGTGGTTATCAGAGACTGTAGAAAAACATAAGAAAGAAGATTCGGAAGAGGAAAAGGACAGGAAGAGGAGGAAGAAAAAAGTGTGTATTGTAGAGGCCAATTTTAAATTGTTTGTAAAGTAGTTTGTTTCTCATGGAGTAATTATCATAGGGTCTGGTCACTAATTTTTGGTAGCATGAATAATTAAGGTCGGAGTGGGAATAGGCACTTAACATGTAAGCCTCTTTATTGAATTGGTGACAATGTGCAGCTGTAAGTTCATTGAAGTAAGGTTGAGTTCTCCAAAATGGCTGAGAAAGTATGATTCCAAGGAAGCTGCTGGGGTTTCCTAAGAAGAGGAACTGAGGCTTGAAATGACTTCAGTGCTTTCTCCTTGGAACAGATGTGCTGCATAAGGTGTGCTTGGGAGACCATATTCTCACATCCCCATGTCAGTTTTTTTCCTAATAGAAAATTAGATCCAGACTACTCCGTAAGCAGTTGCACCTTATTATTTTTTTTAAAGTGAGTTGTTCCCTGTTTATCACTTTTCAATGACATTTACAATTAGTACCCTTAAAACTGAAGACCACAGTGCCAGTGAGCATTAGTCTGTGCAGCAGTGAGTCACAGTAGTGATAGCATATGCTTTCAGACTCATTGCCCACTACAAGCACCCTGAGAGAAGCATCTGGAACCACTCTTCTGCTTCCATGCCAAGCAGGTGGCATGGCCCCTTCTTGTGGCAAACATGGCATTTTGGGGTAATGAGATTCCTTTTTAACCTAATGTTCAATCCGCTAATGTCACTAAATGGTATCATCTGATGCATTATTTTGTTTCTGATTTCAAATGTTCAGATGGGCTGTACAGCTTGCCCACTCATGTCTTCATTTTGGAAAATTTCTCCATTATTGAAATATCAACATAGCCCGTGTTCTATAGGAATTTTCCTTCATCTCATCACTATTTTGTTAGTAAACATCTTTCAACATTTTCTTTCTTCCATCCTTCCTTTCTTTCTGTCTTCCTTCCTTCTGTCCTTTCTTCCTTCTTTATGAGCTCACACTACCATACTTGACTTTTTAAATAGGTTCTGGGCTCTAACTCTGTTCTTCATGCCTGCATGGCAAGCACTTTATAGAGTCCCTTATATTTTCTTCTTAAGTACATCCTGAAAGTGGAGGAAGAGGAGACGAGGGTACAGTTTTTGTGCAGTGGTAAAAATGAAACACGGGGATGTCTGAAGATGAATTTTGATGATAAACTGAGCCATTAGCTTCTAATTAGGGACTTGAGCCTCCCAGATTGTGATAGTCCATGTTTAAGACCTATTAAGAGTTTTGGTGAAATTCTTCTAGCATGATGAATAGACAAACTATTTCCAGCTTTTCTTTTCCACCTTGGGAATTGGTATTTGCTTTCTCTGAGCCTCTTTTTCCTCTTTGTTTTTAAGTCCATGGTCATTTGATTATTCTCCATAGCCATACATTTTCACAATTGATTTCTTTGGTCCTATTTATCCTTTCAAGAACAAAACAAGAAAGTGACGCTTTATACCTGGAGGTATTAAAGTTTGCTTTGGTGTCATCATTTACTTTAGAACCTCACATGCAGACAAATTGTACCTCTTAGTGTTTACCATTCCCATGTTGTTGTTTTTTTCCCCTCTGATGCCAGCTCTGACCAGAGAAAAGCTTGAAGGCCACCATCATGGGCAAACTGTAGGAAAAGTACCACCAGTTTTAATTAAATTATTCTGTCCTGAGCAACCATGAAATTTTGAATGAAACATACAAAAGACTCAGGCCTGACTTTCAGTACTATTTTGCAACTTAACATCAGTAAAAATGATACTTTTGTTTCAAAGGGGTTAGGATCATTGAAATAATTATCAGAGGTCCTAAGGTTTGGCATAGCAAATAGCCACCTTTGTAGTCTTATAAAATTTGGTTTCTCTTACAGGAATAGTTTCATGCATACATGATCAGCATCCATTTGATAGAACCTAGAACCACAGTGAGATGTTAAGGAGGGTATATATGTGAATTTCAAGTGATAGCTGCTGAAGGCTGGAGAAACTCCCAAGGGGACCCATCATACTTGGACTCTTAAAGACTTCCACAATTCAAGCATGGAAGTTGTTCCCGCATCTAATGAATCAATTTTGAAATGCACACAAAAATAATTTGAAATTGGGCTAAGGAGAAGGCAGGGCTTGGGAGATGTTGTACCAAGATAATATAACAGTCTTTATAGCTAAGGCACCCAGTATCTAATGACAATTGAAATTCCATCTCATGTGTACTGCATGGACAAAGATAGTGTAATCATGATATAAAAGCATACATTTTATGTGTAAGAATGTTTGCATGTATGTGTTTGTCCTATGTGCATGCCTTATGCCTGTAGAAGCCAGAGAGGGCCTCAAATCTGCTACAGCCAGAGTTATAGATGGTTGTGAATCACATTCAGGTTCTGGGAACCCAGCCTGGATCTTTTGCAAGAGCAAAAATTACCCTTAACATCTAAGCTGTCTCTCTAGCAATAACACGGGTAAAGTTGCTATCCTTTAAAGGTTAAGTAGAAATGCATTGTCTTTTATGCTTGGCCATAATGATTTTGAGTGAGTTATTGCTTTTCAATATAGGGAGTGATGGAACAATTGTGCTTCAGTGGTCAATCGTGACAGTATATGGGGACATCATTTTGGGTTGTTCCAAGTGAGGGGATAAAAATCATCTAGTGTGTGAAGACTGAGTGTGCTTTGTATATATCCAATAGTATTGAGGGCACCGTCAACACACACATAAGCATGATCTAGCCCCCTAAAATAAGCAATGGCCACTATGTGAAGCCAGCCATATAGGTTGAGAATACACATAGCTCATAATTGGAAGATGTATGGAACCTAGAATGAATTTATCGGGCAATATACCTTACTCCTCTGAATCTTTTTTTTTGTGTGTGTGTGTGTGTTCTGTTGACACAGGGTCTTTCTACATGCTCTTAGCTGATCTAGAACTTGCTTGTAGACCAGGCTGGCCTCAAACTCATAGAGATCCTCTTGCTTCTGCCCCTCTACACACCATCTTTTAATTGGACTTGCATAATAAAAAAAAAAGTAAACCTCAACTGGAATCTTCTAAAATTTCCAAATTGTTTTTGTTGTGTATCTGGCTCAAATAAAAGGAACTTGGTTTTTTTTTAATCAAAACAAAACAAAACAACAACAACAAAACAGCACTGGGATGTGATATAGTTTAGGTGGGATAATGCATACCCAACATGCATGGAGCCCTGGGTTTTCAGTCCTTAGCACTCTATAAATTGTGAATGATGATGCATGCCTGTAATCCTAGCACTTGAGAGGTGGGTAGAGACAGGAGGATTAGAAGTTGCAGGACTACTCTTAGTCATGTATCAAGCTGGCAGCTAGCCTGGATTCCAGGAGACTCTGTATTTAAAAACAACCCTACCAAGTATAGTATAAACAGAATGCCATATGTAGATAACTTTATTGTGTGTCCAGTAAGCATAGGAAGAAAGAGGCTTGAAAATGGGAAAATAGATCTATTAGAAAATAAGTTTCAGAAAGCTATTTAGCACCCTTGTGAGATTTTTAGAGGATAAAGTCACTGACTTTCTTAGGTGTTATTTCACTTCAAAGTGTTTCTCCCTTCTTCTTTGACATAGCATAGCCCTAATAGAGAGATTATGCCTATGATTTATTATAAAACTCACATTTTAACTCATACCTTAATATAGCTTTCTAGTCATTTTGTACATGTGATTGGCCCTAAGTAGGGAAGAAAAAAATGTGGGAACCTAGAGTATCAGTTTATTTCAAAGGACTGGCCAATGCCAGTGTTACTGGCATGCATTCTGAATTCTTTTTGGGTTGAAAAGGCCATTGAATGCTAGGTATTTTCACATGCATTTTACATACATACAGACAGTGTTTGCTCAATTGGATGATAGCTTTGCAGATTGCTCTGCAATCCAAATCTACTTCAATGACTGTTTTTATATTTCATTCTTTTAAAGGTTTGAAACTGGGAAGGTGACATGTTGCTGGGGAGGACTGGGGGAAAGGTAGAAGAGAAAAATTGAAAATATGTTTTATCAAAATATAACTAAACTACCAACCAAAGAATACACATTGAGGGACCCGTGGCTCCAGTTGCATATGTAACAGAGGATGGCTTTATCTGGCATCAGTGGTATGGGAGACCCTTGGTCCTGTGAAGTTTTGATGCCCTAGCATTATGCTAGGGCAGTGAGGCAGGAATGGGTGGGTAGGAAAGCACCTTAATAGAACCAGTGGGAAAGGGGGGATAGGGGGTTTTCAGAGGGGAAACCAGGAAGGAGGATAACATTTGAAATGTAAATAAATAAGATAACCAGTAAAACACAATTTTAAAAGGAAAACATATATTGTAGACATGTATAAAATACTCAAAGAATCTAGAGAATTAAAACATTGATTGGACTTAAATGGTGTCACAGTACGTAGTAGTTTTTGCTGCCCAATAATGCAAGCCTGGCAACCTGAGTTTGGTCCCTGGAACCCACACAAAGATGGAGAAAAAAAAATGATGGATGACCTCATATACTGACTGGCACACCTACTGTTGCACATGTGCTCACACATATGCCTCAAGCACACACACACACACACACACACACACACACACACACACAGAGGAAGTAATAGTAAAAACTAAAGTCATGGAGAAGAACAAAGCTGCCCATGTTTATATTTGCATACCCACTTTCTTGATACATTGGTCGAATTAATACAAAAAAAAAGTATATGGTCTACAATTTACTAGCAAAAGTTTGACAAAATTAGCCTCTTTCTATCTGGAGTTCATTTTAAAAGGCAGTATATATTTTAATTATATAACATTATGTACATACAAAAAGAGTGGATTATATACAAGCAAACAACCTAGTTGAGGTTTTTCCTTAAACCATTTTTGTGTGCTTTTGTGCACATACCTTCACATACTCATTTGCACAGTTTAATTAATATCCTTATTTACATCCATAGTTCCCTTTGCACCTGTGCATGTGTGTAGGTGGAAGACAGAGAACAATCTTGAGTATCATTACCCAGGCCCCATCTACCTCTCCTTTTCTGGGCCATGTTTTCTCAATGGCCTGGAAGTTGTCAAGTAGCCTGGTTAACCAGAAAGCCACAGGAAGCCTGTCCATGTTTCTTCTTCCCTGCGACTGGAGTAAACAGTATGTGTTACCATGCCCAGCTTTTTTACACATAGAACCTGGGACTCAAACTCATATCCTCATGGAAGCACTCTACTGACTGAGTGCTCTTTCAAACCCCACAAAACATAACCTTTTATACAAATATCAAATTTGACAGACTCAAAACTGAAATCAAACCCCCAGTTTCCTAGAAAATGCAGTCAGTGCTGTCATGCGAGGCATTAATGATGACCTGCTTTCTGAATGAGCATTTCATTTGGGCCCATGAATTTTTCTTGTGGGCCACTGAAACCCATTTGCTGTAGGCATTTGGTCTATCTAGAAGTTTTCCACAAACGTCTTTTCTCTCAGGGAGGACCAGGTCTCTTATTCTTTCCTCAGATAATCTTTAAATATACTTGTGTAGTGCTTACTGGTATTTTAGTAAATAACAGACTGTGTTAAATGACAGTGGTCTCTTGAGATTATCACTTAGTGATATTGTAGTCATATTAGTTTGTGTAAGTACATCTGTAGTGTTTTTATAATGATAGACTCAGTCAGCAACATGGTTATTCAAAATATATCCCCACCATTAGGAGGTACACAACTGTGGCTGCCTGAAATGGGGGTGAGGTTCTGGTTGTCCATCAGTAACTGAGTAATGAAAAACATTCATGCTTGCTCTAGGAATGCAGAGATATATAAGCTCTCATCATTAGAAATTGAAGCAGGAGATTTTGTTAATTGTAGTGTAATTTCAGTTGAACCCATAACCTTATTGTATGCTTGCCAGGGGCCCTCATACTGAGCTATAAACATCTATCCAGGAACCTAGAGACATTCAAATTCTGAAGGGTGTATGTATACAGTATGGACTCCATGAACTCTACAAGGTAGCCTATGTATTTCCTGGTGAATGGAGCAGATTGCTTTCTTGTTAACTGAGGGGAGAAAAGACAGAAAGTCCAGTAGCGGTGTCATTCAGGTCTCCTGTAGGCCTACCACTACTTGTATGCTTGGAGCCCCCTGTTTCAAACATCTTTATAAATACAGTTATTACCACACCTCGTGGAAGTGCTCATCATCAATCTCTGGGTTCCAAGTCATGTGACACCTCTGGAAAGCCCTAAGAGTCAGTCTGGTTGGGTAATGATTGGAGGAGATAGATGGACATGACTCCTGAAGACCCAGCAACTTGACCTTGGAGTCAAAACTAGCTTCATGCTTCTGTAGCCACCAGATCCCATGTGGACTCTGGTACCTTACCCCTCTTCTCTCTGTGCTAATTATCCCCTTGCTAATTATAATCTCTACTTTCCATTTGTATGACTTAAGGACTCATGAACTCTTTCTCTTTCCTGTCTTTGTCTGTTTCTTTCTTTGTCTGTCTTTTGCTCCCTCCCTCCTTCCCTCCCTCCCCCCTCCCTCCCTCCCTCCTTCCTCTTTCCTCCATGTAACACCAGTGTCATGTGAGTTAGAAAGCCTTGCTTGGACTTCACAATATAATCAGTTTGAGTGGCTTTCTGTCACTGGCCTGCTTGGTAGACATGAACCTAGTAAGCAAGGGTTTCCCCTTATTCTCTGACTTCTAGGTTATGGCACCATGCTTTATAGAGGCTTCGACTGCCAACCAATGGTTTATTAAAAAACATCTGAGTGTCTGTTAAGAGACTTGGCTCTTGCCCATCTTAGGGTACCCCAAGAATTTTAGGATCTACAAACTTGTTTTTATTTCCCCAAGATAAGACCTCACAACTCTCTCCCTCTGCTTTGGGATGGGCCTTCAACAAAACAAAATAGGCACAAAAAGGATCCACACAAGCAGGGAGCTGAGCAAAAGCAGTCAGTTTTGAAATGTTATCAGGTAAGAATTGGATGTCTGTTGTAATGTCATTCTACCAAGTATACTTCCCAGTTTGGAGCACAAGTTCTATTTATTCTTATTTTCGTTTTTATTTATTTATTTATTTATTTACTTACTTTTTGCTTCATGACATACATAGTTATATAAGCAGCTTTCAAAATAAGGCATAAATCTTTCAATTCTCTTGTCTTTTGCTTTTGTGAGATCCTGGATACCTTTTAAAGAACCCAGGTTATTGTGTGCAGCAAACAAGGAGGGGGGGAGGGCGGAGAAATCAGCTGCAGTCTAGAGCACAGCTCGATATGTGTGCTTCTTACTTGCTTGTTCAAGTTGAAGAGCTACCTTATAACTTGGAAAAAAAACTTAGTATAAAAGCCAAGGTTGCAGGGTAGCAGTAGTTACAGATTCTTTTCTTTTTTTCTTTTTTTTCCAAAGCCAAAACTAAACCAAACAAAAGGCACTTAGGACTCAGAATCTAAAACCTGGTGGAGCTGTTTTCCATGGAAACTAGTGAATACTGAGGCATTGCCTTCCCCGGAGTCTCCATAACTTGAGGGGAGTCAGGTTTTTGCTGAGGGTCATCAACTTGTAGAAACAAAAAAAGGTCATATCAATACCAGAGACTCAAGGATGAAAGAAGAAACAGAATAGTGAAGCCATATCTGGCTATCCATAGCTAGGGCCACTCTTTGAGCTCCTGCTCACTCCCAGAGAACCCCTCTTTATAAAACCACAAAGTGGGATCCTACTATCTTACACACACACACACACACACACACACACACTCACACAAACACACACATCTCCTGTGCCCTAGCCACACAGCTCTCTCCTCTCCTCTGCATTTTCAGCTGGTGTACTACTATGTCCCTTCATTATTGTCCTGCCATATATAGGGCGTCCTTAGAATAGATTAGGTCAATGCTGAGCTAGCAGAACCTACTTCCTTTGTTAAAGTCTTTTCTGGGTTAAATGAAGTTCAGATAGCATAGGATAATGGCAGTGCCTCTTCTAGTCTTCTGTCCTTGAAAACTACACTATGCTATACTATCTGAACTTCTTTTCTTTGTGTAGGTAAAAAAAAAAAATCCCCTGAGGGGGCTTATGAAAATACACAGGCTGCTTCTCTCTCTCTTTCTCTCTCTCTCTCTCTCTCTCTCTCTCTCTCTCTCTCTCTCTCTCTCTCTCTCTCTCTCCTCCCCTCCCTCCCTTTCTCCTCCCCCTTTCTCCTTTCCATCTCCCTGCATGCTTTTACTGAGTAGGTTGGGTGGGGGGGGGGGGGGTGTCATCTTTAAGAAGTTTCCAGAAGCTGCCAATTCTAGATTTTTGATGACCACACTTTGAAAACCAGGACAAAAACAGAAAAGCAAGTAGAGCTAAAGATTTAGAAATGAAAGAAGCTCAGTGTGGCTTGTCTGGCAAGGTCTGTTAGTCAGGGTGTATACACACAGCATCTAGATGGTGGCTAGAGGACAGTCAAATCCATTATGGAAAGACACCTTTGTACTCAGTGCAGTTTAAGGCCTGAAGTTCCAGCTACAAGGAAATAGGAGGCTGAAGTGACAGGATATCTTGAACTCATGAGTTCAAAGCCTGCCTAGATAATACAGTGAGTCTTTGAATGAATGAATGAATGAATGAAAAATTTAAAAGGTAGAATAAACCTTTCTTCAGGGGAAACATCTGCTGGAATGTGACTGCCTACAACTGTATTCTTATTCTTATCCATCAGTTTGGCCTTTGAGATATCCTCTTGCTAATTATAATCTCTACTTCCCATTTGTGTGACATAAGGACTCATTCAGGTAACTTTTGCCAAAAATATAATACTCTGTCCAAAACATGTATTAATCCTCTACCCAGAACAACCCCAAATTGCTATAATCCTTGGTGCTAAGAATAGAAAATTCCCAACCAATGGACCATGCTGGGTTCCAGGTATTTGTATCCTTTGCTTTAACCAGAAGTCTATGGAAGCAGGGATCTTTCTATTATGAGGAAGCCTCAAATATCTTTTTCTTATGCTAGATGAGGCTAATGATTAAAATATATTACCAGATCTTGTTTATACAGTGAAATAGTAAATTAAATCCAGCTTGCTCTCTAGGTCCTGTATTTGCAGCATGACAGGTCTGGCTCTTTTTGACTGACTAGAATGAGATACAGTTACAAGATGTATCCTATTGATGTGGTTATGCTTCTTGCGCCAAGTATCCTTTACTTTGCCCTGTGGTCTCAAGTCACTGAAGCCAGAAAAAAAATGCATTTCACATTCCAATTTCAGGGAAATCCAACTGAAGAGAGTCAGAGGTCATCTGAAGTACAAATATGGGTGTTTTGGGAAATTTCCTATTTCTCTTACAAAATTAAATTCCATCTGACCTAGTCACTACCTGCCTGACAAGTGGAATGTGCAGGGGGAAGGGTCCAATGTTTATACCCAGAGGAAAGTTTGGGAATCCCAGGGAAACAAGTACACTAGAGAGACGGTCTCCATCATGGCTGTGGCTGCTGCTACTAAGAGCATTCATCCTGCAAAGGTTTCAAAAGGTGGGTACCTCTTGTGGTCCTCAGTTGTCCCTGATGAACTTCAAGTCTTGAGGGTCCCTGGAGCACCCAAAGTCCTTTTCTAAGCTACCATTTAGAGAGACTCAGAAGACATTTGTTACCTCTTCTGTGGCTGAGAGCAGGCCTACAGTACTCCAGTGTACTTACAGTTCACTGAACCCAGTCTAGTGCTCAATCTTGAGGCTTTATTCTTCCTTGATCTTTCAACCTTTTAGAGAGACTCCTTCCAGCTCTAGGCTTTACAGAGTTCTAGATGAGCAAGCTCATTCTAGAAAGGGCCAGATGATGCGCATTTATTTTTGCTTTGAAGGTCTTATGTTCTTTTTATGGTTCCTTGAATCAGGATAGCATATACAGTATATCTCCCTGCTTCTACTTCTCAGGTTATGAAATTACAAGTGTGAGACACCATGCCTGGGAAGATATTGCTTTGGTTGATTATTGTGTGTATCCCTAACCAGGATGGAAGCCTCTAGGCTGGATTTTATGTCTTTTGAACTTTTGTTTCCAACACACATTTTCATAATACCAGAGATATATTGAAGATGGGGTTAGAAGTGAACAAGTAAGTATACCCAAGACTGGTAGGCATGTGTTGGAATAGACAGGAAATGAGAGGTACTGTCGGCGATTTCCAGTGTTTAGATATATTATTTTTCCAGCTTTATTTTCATTAGTGATATACCATAGTTCTGTTTTTTGCCTCATTTCAGTTCCTACATCTAAGTGGTATACTTACTAGTTGATTCCTATTAAGTGTTGTGGGCTAGTGATTCTCAAACTGTGGACCCCCAGCAAGTTTCATAAGCATCATTTCCCTATGTAACGTCTTCAGGCTCACGGAGTCAGAAACTTGGGTTGGTGTTGTATCTAAACTCCCTAGGTAATTCTGATGATTGCTGAAGTTTAAAGACTTACTCATTTTTGTTTTATATGTATGTATGAGGGTTTTCTCTGTGTCTATGTTATGTAAGACACATGAGTGTCTGGTACCTGCAGAGGCCAGAAGAGGAGGGGTCAGATTCCCTGGAACTGGAGTTACAGTTTGTGAGCTGCTATTTGTTACTGGGAACAGAACCCAGGTCCTGTGAAAGAGTAGTAAGTGCTTTTAGTTGCTGATCTGTCTACCCAGTCCTATACCCAGTACTCTCTAACCCAAGCACTGAAGTTTAAAAGCCATTGTAAGACTATTGCTCCTCAAACTTCGTTTCATACTGCAGCCATGTGAGGAATTTCAAAAAAAAATGAAATAGCCTGTGCCCTACTAAGCAATGCTCTGGGAATCATTACTAACTGATTTCCTGGGAAATAAAGAGTCCTGGCTGATGGTATTTGCCCATTTCATCTTGTAAACACTCCCACTAATTCCAGGTTCAAGCTGATGGTCCTGAATACAGCAGGGAAGACATGCAGACTGCCAGCTCTTGGGAAATTTAGGAGTCAAGCTAGCTTTAGACTAATTGATCTAGGTTGTGACTTGAATCTCAGGGTTTGTTACCATCTCTTTCCCATGCCAGATGACTCCAATATGGAATAGAAATGAAGTGAATTTATTATGAGCCTAATTCCTCTCACCCAACCATGAGCAAAAGTATCTCATGCTCCTTTGTTTTAATTACCTCTGTCATTTGGCAGTGACAAACCCTGCTCTGTAGGGAAATCACTGTTTTTTCAAACCAGAAAGAATAGCTGTGCAGGAATATCATGACAACTGTATTTCCCCCAATTTTCCCTCAAACATACTTCTGAAAACACAAAGCCAAATATGATAGTAAAATACATGTGATGAAGATGACACATTCATTCAGTCACTTAAGTAAACATTTCATATAATAATGTAAGTATAGGATAATTTTTCAATACTATACAAGTTTATGGAAGTTTTATGTATGTTGTAAAAATTTGTCTCAGATATTCTAAAATCTTTCATTATCATGGTACCTAAACTTAAAATAATATTGTTGTATATCCTGAATTGTAGAATGGACAAGAATTGTGATGTCTGGTTTTGCAAAAAGACAAAGAAAATACCATGACATTTGGCATTTAAGAAAAACTCACATAGTGTAAAAGATAGACTATTAGGTGATTTTTTTCCTTCTGTGTTTTGCCATTGTCATGCCTGGAAAATGCAATTTCTCACATCTTTGGAAAGAAAAATGGCTTAATAAGTGCAACAAATATGTAATTGATTAAAGCTAAAATGAATCATTTATTCTAGTATGACATTTGGGTTTTGTGGATGAATAAAAATAAAAAGCTATTAGGAGTAGGTTATTTTTCATGTACTTAGATGAAATCATCACTTAATACAAAGATGCTTTTAATTAGTGTCCATTAAACACAAATAAATCTGGGAGCCTCACCTACAGATTGTAGGTAATAGTGATTCAGTTGTTCTTAAATCAACAATCTATTGTGAAATGTTTATGTTATATGAGAAGAGGGATAATAGATGTGGATGCATGGAAGTGCATTAACTTATTCTCTCTACTCTTGGGCATCTTTTAAGTTTTCCATAAATCCCTCTAAATATTCATGATAGGCATATTGTTTATACCTGCTATGCCAAGCAAAAGTGAAAGGAAACATAGAAGACAGTTCTAGCTTTCAAGAAACAAGGAAAAAATAATTTCTAGCTCACTGATCTACCAGTCCATATTCACAATTTTTCCAGATGAATGAAGATTATTGCTTCTACATGCCCACATTCAGAAAGGTAATTTTTTTAAGTATGTTAGCAGGGTGGTGGTGACACATGCCTTTAATACCAGCACTAGGGAGGCAGATACAGGAGAATCTCTGAGTTTGAGCCCAGCCTGATCATAAAGGGAGTTCTAGGACAGCCAGGGCTACAGAGAGAAACCCTGTTTTTAATAAAAAGCAAAAACATATGTTGTTATTATTATGCATGTGTTTTTATTCATGTATGTCTATGTATCATGTGCATGTGGAAACCATAGGAATCAGAAGAGGGCATCAGATCCCCTGGAACTGGAGCTATGAAAGGTTGTAAACCACTATATAAGTACTAGGAGGGAGCTGAACCTTAGTTCTCTGCAAGAGCAGCAAGTACTCCAAACCTCTGAGTCATCTCGCCAACCCCAGAAAAGCATTTTTAATAGAATGATTTCCAAAATCTTACCTGCCACTCTGTGTTCTTAAACTTGGTACAGTTTGCATATTTTAACCTTTTCTGTTATTTCATGTTTACTAACAACTACGGTGTAAATCAGATCTGCACTGTCTATGGTGATTACCTTGAATTCTGTTGATTCAATATAGAAACTTTACTGAGTCTACTGAATGCTGGGATAGGCTACACATTGGGGTCATGCCAGTAGAAACAGGCAAAAAGCTCTCAGAACTATATTTTGGTAATTGATTGCAAATAAATTGTGCTCTTTTGTCACATCTTTCTGAAGACTTTTGCTTTTCTTGAATCTTCATTTGCCTACTGTTATAGTCTGGTTCTTCATTTCCCAACAATCTCACATTAAAGCTATCAGCCTAAATTTTAAAAAAAAATGTATGAGGGAGATTATTTGAAGAATGTTGGTCCTGGGGCTAGAGAGGTAGTTTAGTGGTTCAAATGATCCAGTTTCAAGTCCTACTACCAACATGGCCGCTTACGACTATATGTAATTTTAGTTTCTGGAGACCTAACACATTCTTCTATTCTCTGTGAGAACTTCATGTGTGTGGTGAATGTGCAAACATACAGCCAAATACTCATATCCATAAATTAAAAATAAATAATCTTTTCTTTAAAAAATTAAAACTACTGATACTTAGGTAATAATGGCAGAGTAGTGTGATGGGTGTGTACAAACTATGGGCTTTTTCAAAGGTGTGTAAGACAGGGGATTTTCAAAAGCAAATGTTAGAGAGATTATATTAGATATTTTAAAACTATTGTCCTTGGCTAGAGTCATCCATAATAGGAGTGGTATAGGTCTATGGTTGAATAAATAGTTGTAGCCCTTGTAGATCTACTTTTTGTGTATATTGTGGTAGACTCTGTTTTTATGGTTCTTGGAAAGTCTTGTGATAGCCACTATCAGGGAACTAGGAGTGAGAACCTTTTCTTTATTATCTCCCAATGGTTAGTTCCTTGTCTTGTTAGGGTTGACACATGTGATTGTATTTTGTTTCTGATCACTTTTATATTTCTTTCACATAATATAACCCCTAAGGTGCCTCTTGAAAAGGTGATTTGATCAAAAGGAGGGGGCCCTTTATAAAGGGATTAGTACCCTTATAAAGGAGGCCCAAGGGAAATGTTTGCCTCTCTGCCACCTGAGGATGCAGCAGGAAAGCAGCACCTTTGAAGCAGAGAACAGTGCCTTACCAGGTACAGATGCTGCAGATGCTTTGTTTGACCTTGGACTTCCAGAATTGTGAAAAATAAATTTATATTCTTTTTAAATTGCTCATTGCAAGGCATTTTGTTATAAATGGACCATGACAACTACCCTGAATATTTTAATGTAATATTTTATTAATTCTTTGGGAATTTTATATAATATATTTGGATCATATTCACCTTCTACTCTCCCTGTTAACTCCTCCTACCTCCACTCTTACCTCCCTACCTCCTGCCAGTTTTGTATCCTCCTTTTACATATAAAACCATACATTTTCCTTTTCTTTTATTGGGTATTTTCTTTATTTACATTTCAAATGTTATCCCCTTTCCCAGTTTCCCCCCCAGAATCCCCCTATCCTATTTCCCCTCCCCCTGCTTCTATGAGGATGATCCCCCACACATTCAACCACCCACTCCCTCCTCCTCGCCCTGGCATCCCCCTACACTGGAGCGTTGAGCCTTCACAGGACCAAGAGCCTCCCCTCCCATTGATGCCCAACAAGGCCATCCTCTGCTACATATGCAACTGGATCCATGGGTCCCTCCATGTGTACTCTTTGGTTGGTAAAACTATAAATTTTTAAGAGTTGTTATCTGGCATTTAGGTCATTATTAGTCTGGTCTACATGATAGGCCAATAATAGTTTTGTTATAAATTTGTATACAATAAGAAATATTACAAATTGAGGAAATGTTTGATAAATAGTACTTATATTTTGTTGTTTATAGTTAGCCAAGATGTCTAGATGAATGAATCTTCTTTGACAATTTATAAATAGTGTCTTACATATGCTAAGAATTATGCTAGAAGTAATGAATGCTGAATATAAAGCAAAACTACTTTGTATGGTCTAAAAGCTAAAAGAAAATATATGTGATGGTTTATATTGGTTGTCAATATGACAGGATCTAGAACAGTGGTTCTCAACCTTCCTAATGCTGGGACCTTTTAATAAAGTTTCTCACATTATGATAAATCTCAACCATAAAATTATTTTGTTGCCACCTCATAATTGTAATTATGCTGCAGTTATTAATTTTATTATAAATATCTGATATAGAGATAGTCTGAGACGCCCCCCCACCAAGGGTATTTCAAATCACAGGTTGAGAACCACTAATCTAGGATCATCTCAGAGGCACATCTCTAGGCATGTCTGTGAAATAGTCGCTAGATTGAATTAACTGAGATAAGAAGACCCATCCCATGGGCTAGGACCCTAGACTAAACAAAAATGAAAACAAGACAGACAAACTGAGTGTCAGCATTCATTCTTTTCTGATTCAAGAGTATGGACGCAGTGTGACCACTGCTTCATGTTCTTGCCATGCTTTCCCCACTATGATAGACTGGATCCTTAAATTGATAAATCTGAGTAAGCCCTTCCTTTGTTAACTTGTTTCTGTCACACTGCGTCCATACAAACAACAAATTAGCATTCAACCCCTTGTCTTACCTACTACATTCAGTGCCCTAACAGGGATTCACTATGTGCAATAAAAATTTCTAATGAAATTAAAACTCAATACATTTCCAAATTTCATCTACTGTGTTGTAGTTTACACACTGTCCTCTCACCTAACTTTGATTTGATTTTTAAGTAATAGTCTACCTTAGTGGACATGCTGTAGCCAATGTTCATTGAGTTCACAGTTAGGGTGTGAATTCAATCTGGATGACCATGGTGATGAAGGTGATGGTGATGATAATGATGAGGATAAAGATACTGATGATTTTACAAATTGAGATTATGACTCGAACAGGCTAGGCCAGTCTTGTACCACTGAGCTATACTGGCAGCTCTCAGTCTGGATGTTGTTGAGCTGGTAATGCCTGTAGTGTTAAAATCCTGGAAATAGAATAAAGTACAACTAAAAGAAAATGGGGTCTAACCACAGTGCTGATTGTTGAGCAGATCTGAGT